>NC_142066.1:77803810-77959123 GCF_059756535.1 Pantherophis guttatus
GGCAACCCAACCATCCAGCCAAAAAAGAGCTGTCATTAACCCTGCCAACCACCAGCAGCCTTCAGAAGAGACCAGAGCAGCCAGCCCAAGAAAGGCGCGTATTTCAAAACTCTGGAGGCTTTTCAAACACGCATTAGCCAAGAATCACCTCACCAGAAAAGAAGCTGCACATCACCATCAAGATCGAGGGCATTCCATGCAAGATGGAGAGTGACACAGGCTCGTCCATAATGATCATGTCATGGGCCGAACTCTACACAGCCCTTCCCAACTTTAAACAACACCAATTGAAGCACCAGTGCCTGAAACTACAAGACTATCAGGGAAATCGCATCCCTGTAGAAGGCTATGGCATATTCCAGGTCAAGTTCGGCCAGTATGATAAAAGACTGCCTCTCACAGTAGTCAGCAGAAGCCTCCCAAGCCTCCTCGGCCTAGATTGGTTTAAGGCTTTGGGAATGGGGGTCACCGGAATCAATGCTACCCAAAGCAACCTACAGGACGGCCTGCTACAAGAATTCCAGGACGTGTTCTCCGATCATCTGGGCAAGTATGTGGGGACCCCTATCTCCTTTAACCTGGACCCAAATGTAGCCCCCATCAGGCTTAAGGTTAGGAGAGTGCCCTTTGCGCTGAAACCAAAAATTGATCAAGAGCTAGACAAGCTCATAAAACAGGGGGTTTTAATTCCTGTAGACCATGCGAAATGGGAGACCCCAATAGTCACCCCAATTAAATCTGATGAATCAGTGCGCATCTGTGCTGATTATAAATGCACAATCAATAAGGCTCTCCAACAAAGTGCCTCTCCGGGCCCCATTGCTCCATTCCCTAGGCCCAGGAAAGATTTTTACTAAACTCGATCTTGCGTACCAGCAACTGCTGGTAGATGGTGCTTCCGCTGAGGCACAGACTATTGTAACTCATAGAGGTGCCTTCAAGTGTACAAGATTGCAGTTCGGAGTCAGCGTAGCCCCCGGACTATTTCAGAGCGTGATGGAGCATCTGCTGCAAGGACTACCAGGGGTAGTCCCCTATTTTGATGATGTCTTTGTTATTGCAACAGACGAACAACAACTCGGGGACCAGTTACGTGGGGTGCTAGAAAGGTTTAGAAATACAGGACTGCGAGTAAAGCAAAACAAATGTAAGATAGCAGTGCCTGCTGTTGAATTATTGGGGTACAAAGTAAATGGAACTGGCATACACCCCACCGAAAGCAAGATATTAAGAATGTGCCAACCCTTAAAAACAAGGCAAAACTACAAGCATTTCTAGGACTTTTGAACTTTTACTCAATTTTCCTGAGAGACAAAGCGATGGTAGCTGAGCCCCTCCACCAATTGCTTGTCAAGAAATCCCTGTGAGTCTGGGGCAAGGCTGAGGCTGAAGCATTTGCTGCTGTGAAAAAACTTCTGTCTGCTGATAGCCTTCTAATTCAGTACAACGGAACACTTCCCCTTGTGTTAGTCTGTGACGCGTCCCCCTTTGGTGTCAGGGCCGTCTTGAGCCACAGACTACTGAATGGGCTAGAGGCGCCCATTGCTTACTTTTCCCACACCCTGTCCAGCACTGAGCGGAACTACAGCCAACTGGACAGGGAGGCCCTGGCAGCCATATCGGGAGTAAAAAAGTTTCACGAATACTTGTTTTGGTGGACATTCAAACTAGTTATGGACCATTGACCTCTCCTGAGTCTCTTGGCAGTGGATCGGGCCACCCCTACAGCCTTGTACCCTCGCATGACTAGATGGGCTATTTTCCTGGCTACCTACTCCTACCGCCTTGCCCACCACCCCGGCCGGAACCTCGGGCATACCGATGCCCTCAGCAGATGCTCGCTACCAGAACTTTTAGAAGATCCAACCCCAGGAGTTCCTGTCTTGCTCATCGATGTGTTGGACTCAGGGCCTCTCACTTCCACTGAAGTGGCGAGAGCCTCTGCTAAAGACAAAGTGTTGAGAACTGTGATTGGTTGGGTGAACAGGGGGTGGCCAGGTGAATCTGTAAGCGGGGAATTTAAACCTTTTGTAACCTAACAAACTGAATTGACTATGGAAGGGTGTTGCCTATTGTGATCGAATCGTTGTACCTCTATGCTTACGGAAAAAAGTATTGAATGTCTTGCATGTGGGGCACCCAGGGATCATGAAGATGAAGGGGTTGGCAAGGAGCTATGTGTGGTGGCCTAAAATGGATGATGATATCATTAAGTGGGTAGGCAAGTGTCACCCCTGCAAGGAGTCAAAGCCTGCTCCCCCCACAGCCCCTGTCAGGGAATGGGAACGACCCCAGGGCCCCTGGTCACGAATTCATATTGACTTCGCAGGCCCATTTCATGGGCAAACCTTTCTGATAATTGTCAATGCCTATTCAAAATGGCTAGAAATTGTATTAATGCGTTCAATCACTGCAGAAGCTGTAATCAAGACACTGAGGAAAGTCTTTGCCATGCATGGGCTACCGGACACACTGGTGTCTGACAATGGGCCTCAGTTCACGGCCACACAGTTCGAAGGATACTTAGCAGAAATAGGGGTCAGACATGCACTCACCACACTTTTTCATTCAGCTGGTAATGGACAAGCTGAGAGATTTGTAAGAACTGCCAAAGAGGCATTATCAAGACTAGGCCCGGGGGATTGACAGGCCAGAATTGATACATTCCTAGCTGCCCAACATATCACCCCATGCATGGCCACAGGGTGAAGTCCAGCCGGTCTGTTAATGGACTGAAAACTTCGCTGTATTTTGGATCGCTTACACCCCAAATAGTCTCCTGATGGGTACAGGGAGATCGATAGGAAAACGAGGAAGTTCTTAATAGGGTTGCCGGTGTTCAAAAGAAACTATGCAAATGGGCCCCTATGGTTAGCTGGGAAAATCTCTGAAGTCACTGGTCCCAAATCATATACCGTAGATATGGGAGACGGAAAAATCTGGCACAGACACATAGGCCAACTTAGAAAATGAATAACAGACGAGCCAGAATACCAATCCACAATAGCAGTCCCTGACTCACAAAACCTTCCCTCGACAGCTAACTCAACCCCGAAGTGGCTGGAGGACTTATCTGAAGACTTCTCGAGAAGCCAGTCCCAACCAAAGAAAACAACGCCCTGAAAATAATCCAGGAAGTTCCATTGGCTGGGCTGGGAGAAACAAAGAGTCCCTCCGACTAGCCCAACTCCCTGCCTCAGACTGAACTGTGCACGTCAACTAGGATCAGGGAACGCCCTAGTCACCTCCGTGATTATATATGTAAATAGTTACCTAAGTGTCTTCTGGGGATGGAAGGGTGTAATGTATCCAATTTTGGAGGGAATTTTAGGAGGGAAAACACACGATGTTGATTGGCTAGCCCCTGGCCAAGACACTATATAAAGGGAGCTGTCTTGTTGCACTTTTGCTGGATTTGTCACTGTGAAATAAAGACCTGTTGTTTACACAGACCTGTCTCCTGTCTCCTCACTTGCCCAATTTAACATCTAGTTTAAATGAAAAGAAGGATTTAGGGGTGACATGATAACAGAGTTCCAATATTCGAGGGACTGCCACAAGAAAGAAGGGGGTCAATCTATTCTCCAAAGTACCTGAAGGCAAGACAAGAAGCAATGGAGGGAAACTAATAAAGGAAAGAACTAATCTAAATCTAAGGAGAAATTTATTGACAGAACAATTAATCAGTGCAACAATTAGCCTCCAGAAGTTGTGAATGCTCCAACACTGGAGATTTTAAAGAACAGATTGGATAACCATTTGATTGAAATGGTATAGGGAAGTGATGGCAAACCTTTTAGAGACCAAGTGCCCAAACTGCAACCCAAAACCCACTTATTTATCGCAAAGTGCCAACATGGCAATTTAACCTGAATACTGATGTTTTACTACCTAAAATAATGATAAACAAGGCAGATTGTTCTAAGAAAAATGTGATAAATGCACTTTTATGCCCTTCATTTTTTTTCTGCTTTTGAAATATTATGTTTAGCACCAATAAAAAAGAAAAACTTTTGTAATGTAATTTCTTAGTTTTTCTCTTCATGTTCTTATCTCAATATTCTCTGTATATTTTTTACTTTTTTCTATTATTGAAAAAGACATCACCTTCCTCATAATCAAATACCCATCAATTATTTATCTGGAAGAAAACTGTACCACCATAAAATGTCCTGTCTAGGTCAGAAGAAGGGACAGTCTGAGCCTAGATGCCTTTGGTTACAAGCCAAAAAATGCAATTACCTTTGGACAGGAAATTCAAAACAAGAAAGGGGAGAGAGCAAAGCTATTGGTACATGGTCTGTATCTTGCAGGAAAAGACAAGGTTAGAGATGCTTTGAATCCACTGTATGGAGACCAGATAGCTTTTTTTGTTCTGCTTCTTTGTCTGAGGAGTGGTTCCAATAAAGAAATGTGTTTATTCCACCATCCACTCCCGCAAAACCTTTCTCTCAAGGATTCTGCAAATACTATAATTATCTAGGGCTGAAAAGTACAACATGGGTAGTTACCAATTTATACTCTTCGCTTCTCCGCCCTATGCTCCGCCGCCACCACCACCATGGCTGCTGCTTGTTTAGCAGGGGTAGCCTTGGCTATAGCGGGTGGCTTCATTGTTTTCTTGTCCCCTGCGATCCATGAGGGAAAGAAAGGCAGAGGAAAGGCCATGTATGGCTGGGTGCACTTGGTGGTAGGAGGAGGCATGGCAGGACGGGGCTGTTTTCCTTGCCATTGATGGAGCCACTGACTGACTGACCAACCCAATCAAAGCTGAGTCCAATGTAGGGGAGACTGTGGGACTAGCCAGGCAAATTACCACCCCACTATCAAAGTGGATCCTGGGCGCTGCGCTGCAATGTAGAACAGGAAATGAAGTGGCCAGCATGAGGGGGGAGGAGGAGGAGCAGGGAGAAAAGAGGGAAAGCAGCCTCCTCCTTACCTCATATTAGCTGCTCCGTTGCCCATTTCACCATTGCAGCCGCAGAGCTTGCCCCACCCACCACCACCACCCAGATGCCCTTGCTTTGCCCAATCATTTCTTTGCTTACCTGATTTCCAGCTCCATTGAGTTTCTCTGTCACGTTTCTCTCCATCGTGTGCAGGGAAACAAAAGTTGTGGGACTAAAAAAAAAGTTCAATCAATTCCAACTTCACAAGATGTTTTTCTTTTGCGAGAAGTTGGAATTGATTGAGTGATTTTTTTTTTAGTCCCACAAACTTTTGTTTCCCTGCAAACAACAGTGAGAAATGCGACGGAGAAACGCAAAGGAGCTGGGCTGGGAAAATGGTGCGCATGCCCACAGAGAGGGCTCTGAGTGCCACCTCTGGCATGAGTGCCATAGGTTTGCCAGCACTGGTATAGGGTTTCAGGTCTGAGAAGAGGGTTGGACTTGAAGACCTCCAAGACCCGTTCCAACTTTGTTATTCTGTTATTCTATTTTAAGTTCATATTATTCTACGAGATTTCTGGTCAATGACTGAGGTAAAATTATCCTATGTTAATCCTATGTTAATCATTATTTAATGATTTTAAATTTTAAATTGTTGTCGTGTTTTTTGTGTTTTTAAATAGGCTGTACACCGCCCTGAGTCCTTCGGGAGAAGGGCGGTATAGAAATAAAATTATTATTATTATTATTATTATTATTATTATTATTATTATTATTATTATTATTATTATTATTATTATTATTATTATTATTATTATTATGTCCAACAGACATAACCACAGCAATGTACAATTTAAAGAGATGACCATGGTTTTCCTGCCACTAAGGTAATATGTATATATCAGACTTCATTGGGCTATTACAATGAAGTCTGTATATCAACATGGAAAGAAGGCCAATAATGGCTAAAATATAAATTTTCAGTTTTACTCCTTTTTTTCTGCTTCAGGGCTGCATTGATGTAGTTCCATTAAAATCCAATCCTGATCACTGGGATGTTAAAATGTATCTGCCAGTCCATTCAGCAGAACAGTAGATATATTCTATACTGAACCACGTCTGCAATTTTCTACCTAAGTTTTTATTTGATATTTATCATGCATGTTAGTGTTCAGCAGCAGCAAGGAGACAGACCATAACAAAAATGTTACTTTAAAAATAGTTTTAATTTAATGCATCAAAGGAAAGCTAGCATTTGTAACACCTAACACAGAAATGAAAGTATGGAAGGAGGAATACCTCACACATTCAGGCTGAGGAATTATTTTCAACAAAGATTTCTTTCACCTCCTACACAGAAGAAAATTACCATAATATATGGCAATAAAAATGATAAATATAACATCGCACGTAAAGTTAATTTTTACCAGTTTGAAAGATCTAAAAGTGTGTCATAGTTCTAATACCCAATAATATTAAAATTATGCTGTTATTTTTAATGGTTAATGCTTAACAATGTGATAGGGTTCTTTCAAAAGTTAAACTCTTTTAACATAAAAATCTAATGCTGAACATTTAAAATTATTTAAACTAATTACAGTGTTAGAACTTTTTTTTTTTAGAGAGAAAAAGGGATTTGGATATTAAACATTTGGACATTAAAAAAAATTGGATTTAGCCAAATATTACACCTATTCCTCTGATACCTAAATGCTGATTTCTAGCACATTATTTCATAAAGTTCTAAAAGAGTTAGAACATGCATGTATATGTATCAGTTAGGTAATCATGCATGTATATGTATCAGTAGCTTTGCTACTCTGCAGCGGAATACTGTGCACCTGTATGGATAAACAGCTCATATACAGGACTTATTGATGTTCAACTTAACCATACGATGAGGCTAATTACTGGGTGCATAAAACCTACACCTAGTTACTGGTTACCAGTTCTTAGTCACATACTCCCCCCGCACTTACGACGACAAGAAGCTCTCATTCAGGAGTATAGTAAGATCCTATTAAATTCCTCTCTACCCATACATGGATACATTCCTGATCTCTTAAGATGCCGATTAAAGTCAAGAAATCCACCAATCTTGACAGAGCGTAAATTGATGGCCGATCATCAGAACACCACACAAAAGTGGATGGAGGCGTGGAATAGCTGTTCCCCCCAAGATGTCTCCGAGCATATCAGTCCTAGTAGTATACCTCCAGGATTTAGCCTACCCCGACACATATGGGTGACATATAATAGAATTAGAACAACTCATGGGGTGTGTGCTGACTCCCTGTATAAATGAGGAAAGACATCTTCAGCACAATGTGATTGCGGGGCCCCTCGACAGACTATCCAGCATATAGTGAGGGAATGCCCTAACAGAAGGTATCCAGGAGATTCTAGGGACTTCCTCTGCATAACAACGGCAGCTACTGACTGGATCTCCAAACTCGACATTAAACTTTGAAATGTTATTTCTGTTTTCTTTTTAGGTTTTCTTACTGTTTTTTTATTGTTTTAATTGTTTTTAACCTGTAAAAATGAAGTGTTTTAATACTGTGTGTGACCAACCATACGCTAAATAAATAGTTAGGTAATGTTATTCTTCCTTCAACAACTGCCAACATAATAAATCTGCCTTTTCTAATAAATGGAAATTAGGCACAGTATTAATGTATCAATGATATTTTAAAGTGTTCTATGGAAACATGCAAACTATATTTTTCTTCTAACACTAATCCTAACCCATATCTGTCAGCTACAGCCAAATTAAATTCAGCAGCACAATATTTTGCACTGTACTGTATCTTACTTTAAAATGTGCCATGCTTTACATTGGTTTCTCTTATGCTAGTGAGCAAATTGGGCATGTAGACAGACAAAAATCTGTGGGATGCTGATGCAAATTATATTGACATGGAATAATATACAAAATTTTTCTCAGTTTACAAATTACAGTATTTCATGGCAGTTGCTGCTCACAATGATGAGCCTAAAGATAAGGTGACCAGATTTTAACATTGGTAAAGAGGGACATTGTGGGCGTGGCTTATTTTGTGGGCGTGGCTAGCTGGTCATGTGACCGGGTGGCCATGGCTATGTGTATAGGGTAAGGTGAACAGATTTTAACATTGGTAAGAAGGACACCATTGTGGGCGTGACTTATTGTGTGGGCGTGGCTTGGAGGCCATGTGACTGGGTGGGCGTGGCTAGCTGGTCATGTGACCGGGTGGCCATGGCTATGTGTATAGGGACTACTCAGAGGGCTGAAAAGTCATTTCTGACAGGTCCTCACACTTTTGACTGGTCCTCACACTTACGACCATCCTCACATTTATGCCCGTGCAGTATTCTTAACAACCATGTCACTCATTTCACAACTGCTTCTCTTCACCATGGTGACAAGATAGGGCAAAAACGTAAAATGTGAGGACAGTCGTAAGTTCGAGGACTGGTCAAAAGTGTGAGGACCAGTCAAAAATAACTTTTTCAGCCCTCTGAGTAGTCCATATGCACAAAAGGACTAACCAGAGGGCTGAAAAAATCATTTCTGACAGGTCCTCGCACTTTTGACTGGTCCTCACACTTATGACCATCCTCACATTTATGCCCGTGCAGCATTCTTAACAACCATGTCACTCATTTCACAACTGCTTCTCTTCACCATGATGACAAGATAGGGCAAAAATGTATAATGTGAGGACAGTCGTAAGTTTGAGGACTGGACAAAAGTGCGAGGATCAATCAAAAATAACTTTTTCAGCCCTCTGAGTAGTCCATATGCACAAAAGGACTAACCAGAGGGCTGAAAAAAGTCATTTCTGACAGGTCCTCGCACTTTTGACTGGTCCTCAAACTTATGACCATCCTCACATTTATGCCCATGCAGCATCCTTAACAACCATGTCACTCATTTCACAACTGCTTCTCTTCACCATGGTGATAAGATAGGGCAAAAAACATAAAATGTGAAGACAGTCGTAAGTTCGATGACTGGTCAAAAGTGCGAGGACCAGTCAAAAATAACTTTTTCAGCCCTCTGAGTAGTCCATATGCATAAAAGGATACAGCAATAGAGAGGGATGAAGGAAGGGAAGGGAAATTAGAGTAGGAGTGAGGGTAAGAGGGGGAGGAAGAGAGGAGAAGGAGAAAGGAAGAGGAAGTAGGGAGGAGAAGAAGAGGGGGGGAAGAGAAAGTAAGAAGGAAAGAAAAGAGAGAGGTGGTAGGTTTGAGGAGAAAGATTGCTGTACAATAAAAAAGATGAAAGGGAAGAAAGCCAACCCCAAACAAATATAAAGATATTAAGATAAAGAATGAATGGTTAAACTTTAAAGAATAAAAGAGAACAAATATGAATAAATAGCAGTAATTAGAAACACACATACAAACATACAATTTATTTTCTTTGAACAGAGTATTTGGCCGGTTCACAAATTTAAACAGTGTTTAGTCACTTCAATTAAATTTACAATTTCTATATTTCCTTTTTGCCATATTTATTCCTCATCTATTTTTTTTAAAAAACCAATATTACCCTTCATCCTCATCTCTAATCTTAATCAAATTCAATTTTTCCCTTCTATTCTATATTATACCCCTTTCCATTGTCATCTATTTTTATATCCATCTCACATTGTTTAATTATGTAATTATGTAATACAGTTGTTTAATACAAATTCAACATTTTAATATAAATCAATTAGTTATAAAACTATCTTTTTTGTATATTAATCAATATGAACATGAATATTCCAATTATTTCCATGCAATCCAATTTCTTACAAATCAATTAATTATATTTACCAATAATAATAAACCAAATAATTTCCCCCATATATTCCTCTGAACCACAACTTAAACATTTCTGCTTTCAACACAATATACAATTAATAGTATCTCAATTCAATTATTACAATTCCCTAGTTAAATAGAGCTTTTTTTCTTTTGTGTTTTAAAATCTTGAACTCTCCTCCTAAATTTCCCATTGTTTGCAGTTTTTCACCTACCTTTTTTGGGGAGGAAAAATAAAAATAAAAATAAATCTCTCTCTGCCTCATTTTGTCACGTTCCACCAAAGATCCTGGTTTCGGTTTCGTTTCTGCAGCTTAGCTAGGGGAAAAAAAAACTGCTTCAGGAACTCTTTACACTGATTGCCTGTAGGGTGGCCCTTTGAAGCCCCGGGCAAGAGTTTAAACAGTTTTTTTTTCTTCTAGCCATCAGCTGGGGCTCAAGAGGCAGCGGGACTGAGGAGGCAGAATGAAAAATCGGGACTTTTTTGAAACGCCGCAGGACGCGGGACAAATTGCTAAAAAGCGGGACTGTCCCGCCAAAAGCGGGACGTCTGGTCACCTTACCTAAGGATATATTTCTAATTTTGATTGCACAGTTTTTTAAAAAAATGTTTTAAAAGCTATTGTTGTTGTTGTTGTTGTTGTTGTTGTTGTTATTATTATTTAATCTTTAGTAAGATTCACAGCCTTTGAGGCTGGTTAATAGCTCAGCAGCTCAAGTCCTAACCAAGGATCTAGGAACTGTTAAGGTATCATTGGAGGATGTAAGCTGTTCCGAGTAAGGTGGTTTTTTGTAGAGTCAAAATGTTCAAGTCCTGCAAATTTAGAATTTCTAAATAGCAGGGTAGCCCTTTGGGTATTGCTCCAAGGGCTCCAATTACAATCGGGACAACACACGATTTCTTTTTCCACAGTCGCTCAACTTCAATTTGCAAGTCCCGGTACTTTGTGATTTTTTCTTGCTGCTTATCTTCAATCCGTGCATCACCAGGTATTGCAATGTCAATGAACCATACTTTTTTCTTTTCAACTATTGTTATGTCAGATGTGTTGTGGACCAAGTGCCTGTCGGTCTGAATCCTAAAGTCCCACAAGATCTTCAGTTTTTCATTTTCTAAAATTTTCTCAACCTGATGTTCCCAGTGGTTTTTGTTGTACTCAAATCCGAACTTCTGGCACAATTTCCAGTGAATGATCTTAGCAACACTGTCATGGCGTTGTAAGTAGTCAGTTTGTGAAATTTTGTTGCACCCACTGATCAGGTGGTCAACTGTCTCATCTTTCTCATTGCAGAGGCGGCATTTGCTGTTGGTGGTAACATGTTGAATTTTTGCCTTCATGCGGTTTGTGGCTAGGGATTGTTCTTGAGCTGCCAAAATAAAGCTTTCTGTTTCTTTTTTCAGGACTCCTGATCTTAATCAATTCCAAGTTAGTTTCTGGTCAGCTTTGCCTTCAATACTTTTCAAGTATTGGCCATGCAGAGGCCAAATTGCTTTTCCAATTTTCAGCTCGCTGCTCAATTACTTCTTTCTTATATTCTGCTTTTGTTTTAGTTGTCTTTAAAAGGCCTCCTTTATTTACTTCCTTAATCATTGGTTCTTCACTTTTCTGGATGTAATCATTCAAACTGCGTTTTTCTTCTTCCACAGTCTGCTTTACTTGTAGGAGTCCTCGACCACCCTCTGCTCTGCTCTTGGTAAATATAATCGGTTTTATTATTTATTATAACCGATTATTATTATTATTATTATTATTATTATTATTATTATTATTATTGTTATTATTTAGACTTCTATACTGCTTCATAGTGCTTTACAGCCCTCTCTAAGCAGTTTACAAAGTTAGCATATAGCATATTGCATATTAGCATATTGCATTAGCATTAGTATATTGCCCCCTAACAATCTGGGTCCTCATTTTACCCACCTCGGAAGGATGGAAGGCTGAGTCAACCTTGAGCAGGTGAGATTTGATCTGCTGATCTGCTGAAGTAGCTGCAGTACTGCACTCTAACCACTGCGCCATCTCGGCTCTTAAATGCACTTAATCAAAACAGAGTTCAGAAAACACACCTCAAAAGATACATATCCTAATCCTGCAGAGTAAAAGCTGAATTTCTTTTTTTAATTCTTTTATTTTATGAGTGTTTGTGCATATGTGAGAGAGAACCCCACCAAAAAAATCTTACACAAAATTAGTTTTACATACATGATTGTGTTATATGATATTAATCTTTTAAATAGGCTCATCTAACAATTAGAGGGGGGGGGGACAAAGACCAAATTTTTAAACAAATCATCATACTGCAATTCTTCAATATAAAAGAATAGATGTAGTTCAAGATTGAACAGTGAGGACCTTAGTGCTCTCTCATGCTTATCTTTTTTATTGTCTGTATTGAATGGTACATAAATACAGTTTTTTAAAAACATGTCTATTAATGTACCCAGGAAGGAAACAAAAAGATCAGAATATATCTTCTCCAACAGCCAAAACCCAAGATAATCAGGGATTAATATCAGGCAGTCAAGCAGAAAAACAATATCCTAATCAAGGAACTACCAAAGAGAAAACCATACCCCCACTAACATCTGTAGGGTAACTGTTGTCTATAATGGAGCACCCCACATTCGCTCACACTGATGAAATTATCTAATTGGGAAATGAAACACTTGCAAGCAAACAACCAAACTCAGAGAGCATCAAGGAATCAGTCAGATTTCTTATGGTAACAAACTTATTTAGCTTATTTAGCAGAAGGAGAGGGCTATTGTAGCATCAGAAGGGAATGGATATTTTCTAGTCTTATCATAATATGCTTTTTATTTTTGTAACCTCCCAAAACATACAATTTCCTTTTTTCATTGTTCTCCTAATATATTCTTATGATTTGGAAACTGATTCAAAATAATAACATTAATATATAACTTGCATCCAAAAAAAAAAGGACAAGTCTAGCATTTAATATTACCGTACTATATGAACTCATGCTGCCTTATAAGCACTATGTTTCCAACAATATGCTAACTAACTCATATCTTCTTCATAAGCATTACTTGTTCTAAACTGGGATCAAACATCCCTTCTGGCATGAAGCTAGTAAGATAGCAGACTAATCACAATCTATAACCATCTCAAGACTGTTTTACAAGGCTTTTTTAAAAAAAATAATGAACTGAGAAAGGCCATATATAATATTTTCAGTTCCTTAGAAGCCAAAATAACAAAAAAAGAATTTCCATATTTTAAAATTATCTTTGTAAAGCAACTACAAGATCAATACAGGGATCAGTTCTCACAAAATCAAAAGAAAACAGACTGAAATCAGACTACTCCATTACAATTACAAGAGAGCTGGATCGAAAAGAGAATAATTTCAAGGCGTTTTAAATTGGGGAGCCATTTTAGATTTAATTCTGTTTTAAACGTATTTTAATTGTTTATATTGTATGTTTTTTAATTTTGGCTGTTCACCGCCCCGAGTCCTTCGGGAGAGGGGGCGGTATAAAAATCTAATAAATAAATAAATAAATAAGTCCCTTACATCACACCGACAGGAGAATTTATACAAGAATTTAGAGCCTGATTTCACTATAAATAGAGCTTGAATGTGATATCTAGCACTTGCTGGAATTTTTATAATAGTTTAATTAGTATCTCTACAACAGGCCTAATTAGTGAAGTATCATTGAATATTTGCCTTGCCTCCTCTAGTGTTGCTAGTGTTGCTGACAGAAGCCTAAGAGTCGGAATAGTTGGTAAGAAGTTGTAAAGGATATAATATGTCTGTCCGAACTGTAATGGAATGGGAAACGAAGTAACGGACAGTAGAGATAAAACAGAATTCTTAATTCATTCTTTGCATTGGAAAAATGTCTGTCTGGAAAAAAAACATTACTCAAGTTACCAAAAACAGAACCATATATGACAGGTGAGGAATGCAAATTAAATTATGCAAAAATAAGGTAAGGGAACACCTGTCAGATATAGATGGATTGAAATTACTGGTTTGTGGTGGACTATATCCCAGAGTTCTGAAACAACCAGCAGATGTAATTTTAGAACCATTGAAACATATATTTCAAAGTTCTTGGAGCACTGGGGAACTCAGTCATCCAGGTCATGGTTATCCCAAAGGTGCTTTTTTCAATTTATACTCTTTACAGACAGCTGGTCTGATTATCAGGTTCGCCTGATACGCTTTTTATCAGGTTCGCCTGATACGCCAGTTGCGCCCCTTTCTGAGTCGGGATTCCTTATGCACAGTCACTCATGCTCTCGTCACTTCTCGCCTGGACTACGCCAACGCTCTCTACATGGGGCTCCCCTTGAGGAGCACCCAGGGGCTCCAACTGGTCCAGAATGCGGCCGCACGGGTGATTACAGGAGCGACATGGCGCTCCCATATAACACCTCTCCTGCGCGAGCTGCACTGGCTCCCGGTGGTCTTCCGGGTGCGCTTCAAGGTGTTGGTTCTCACCTTTAAAGCGCTCCATGGCTTAGGGCCAGGGTATTTATGAGACCACCTTCTGCTACCGATAACCTCCCACCAGTGAATACGCTCTCACAGAGAGGGCCTCCTCAGGGTGCCGTCGGTCAAGCAATGTCGGCTGGTGGCCCCCAGGGGGAGAGCCTTCTCTGTGGGAGCACCAGCCCTCTGGAACGAGCTATCTCCCGGAATATGGCTGATTCTGGATCTCCGCACTTTCCGTAAGGCCCTGAAGACGTTTTTATTTCAGCAAGCCGGCCTGGCCTGAATAGGTTTTATGGGTTAGTTTTTTAATTATATAGCTAGAGGTTTTAAATTGGGGAGGCCATTTAATTTAATTTATTTTTAATTATCTTAACTTTTATATTGTATGTTATTTTAATTCTCAGCTGTTCACCGCCCTGAGTCCCTTCGGGGAGAAGGGTGGGATATAAATTTAATAATAAATAAATAAAATAAATTTACTAAAAGAATGCAAATGACCAGCTGTCTGCAAGGAGTATAAATCCTTCCATTCCCCACCATCCAGTCAGAGTTGAAGAAGCTTCTTGGATGAGATGAGAAGTAAAACATCTTCAAAGAAAAACAAGAAAGTCCAGTTTCCTCTTGAAAAAACATACCTTTGGGATTACCTAAAGACTGGAAAAGAGCTATTATGATCCCCATCTTCAGAAGAAGGAAAAAACAGATCCAGGAAATCACAAACCCAACTGCCTGACATCAGTATCTGGAAAGATCTTGGAAAAACTACTCAAGCAACAAATCTGTGAACATCTAGAAGCAAACAAGGTTATACTCAGAAGCCAACATGGTTTCATCAAAAACTGATCATGCCAAACAAATCTTTTTTCCCATTCTTCAACAAAGTAATCAAATTAGTAGTTCAGCAAAATGCTGTGGAAATAGTATATTTAGATTTCAGTAAAGCCTGTGATAAAATAGACCATAACCTATTTCTTGGCAAGCTACTGTGTTTCTCTAAAAATATGACCTAACCTGAAAATAAGCCATAGCCTGATTTTTGGGGGTGGCCTAATAAAAGCCCTACCCGAAAAATAAGCCCTAGTGAAGGGGTGGGCATGGCCAGCACAAGAGGCAGCTCTTCCCTTCTCCAGTCACCTCATGGAGGCTCGGCCCCTTCATTGCGGCCTGTGGATCAGCTGAGCCAGCGAACCACCAGCCTGCCAGGGCCCCTTCGCCAGTAGTCACACTGCCCTGCATGAGCTCCATGGCAGCCCTGCAGCTGGAGGGAGTGGGACATCACCCCGCCTCCTTTGTAACCCAAACCCCATCTACCATGGCCACCGAGCCCCCTGCCTGCACTCCTCTCACTGGAGCAAGATGTGCAATTCAATACCAGTATTACCTGTGGAGGTCTCCCAGTGAAACGCTCTGCCGTAGCTTAGGAGCAAACCTCCTCCTTCCCTGCATAGGATTGCAGAGGAAAATTCCCCCCCTCTTTTCCTACTAATCATTCTTTATTTGGGATTGCAGGACTCTCTCTCTCTCTCCCACCCTCCTCTCTCTCATACACACACACAAACACACACACACACACAAACAGAGGTCACACACAACCCCACCTCCCCAAGGCAGCCACATCCCTTCACTAACCTGCTCTCCACTCTGTTCTCCACTGAGCCTGCAGGGCAAGAAGTCTGTAGACTATGGTAACTAACTATGGTTAGTTGAGACCTTTGCAAGATTTTTTTTTCCCATGAGAAATTGGAAAGTCTGAACTATGGTATTTTTTTTACTGTAGTTCCACAGACATCTTGCCCTGCATGCACAGCAGAGAATGGAGCTAGAAAACAGGTTAGTGAAGGGATGTTGCTGCCTTGGAGGGGGTGGTGGTGTGTGAGGGACCTCTGTTTGTGTGTGTGTTTGTATGTGTGCGTGTGCGTGTGAGAGAGCGAGAGAGAGAGAGATCCAATCCAACCTCGGAGGGCTGGCAGCAATGTGCTCTCTCTCTCCTGAATGTTGACCATGTGACACCCTGGCAATGTTTCCATGAGCATCTGGGTGAAAAACGGGCATACGTCACTTTTGTTTCAGTGGGATATTTGGAAAGAGGAGGTTGTAAATATCCCAGCCAAAAGCACGGAATCCAAAACCTCCTGCAATGAGGGACCTTGTCTGCAAAGAAAAGGCAGCTCTTCTTTGCTGCACCAGGCCACATAGGTTGGGACAAAATAAACACCATTTAAAAAATTGTGGATGGCTTGTACGAACATTGGTTCAGGCAGCATGAAGCGTGTGGGGCGGGTCACTCAACCTTCCACTCTTTGCAGCCACAAAAGAAGCTTGACTTAATGCCAATAACTCTGAGAGAGATCTTGGAATCCTGGTGGACAATCACTTAAATATGAATCAATAGTGTGTGGCAGCAGCCAAAAAAGTCAATGCAATCCTAGGCTGCATGAATAGAGGGGCAGAATCAAGATCACATAAAGTTCTACCTCTTTACAAAGCCTTAGTAAGACCACACTTGGAATACTGCATCCAATTCTGGGCACCACAAAATAAAAAAGATGTTGAGTCACTGGAAAGAGCAACAAAAATTATTAGGGATGGAGGCTAAAATTTACAAAGAACAATTGCTGGAATCAGATACAGAGAGCCTAGAGAAAAGAAGAACTAGGGATGGGACATAATAGCAATATTCCAATATTTATTTATCTATCTATCTATCTAGCTATCTATCTAGCTATCTAGCTATCTATTATATTTCTATACCGCCTTTCTCCCGTAGGACTCAAGGTGGTGTACAGTCAAGAAAAATATAGACACACAAACATCATAAAATTGCTAATTAAAATTATTACTTAGTTTGGTCAATTAAATAAAACCCAGAATTAGATAACATTTAAAAAATCATTCACATGTTCGTATGTTTAGCCCTGCCTGTTCGAACATCAGGGTCTTGAGGGCATGGCGGAAAGCACGGAGATCAGGGATATTCCGTATCTCCGGGGGCAGTTCATTCCAAAGGGTTGGAGCCCCCACAGAGAAGGCCCTTCCCCTGGGAGTCGCCAGTCGACATAATTTGACTGACAGTACCCTGAGTAGTCCCTCCCTGTGAGAACGAACTGGTCGGTGGGAGGCTATTGGTGGCAAAAGACGGCCTCGTAGGTACCCAGGTCCTAAGCCATGGAGCGCTTTAAAGGTGATAACTAACACCTTGAATTGCACCCGGAAGATCACTGGGAGCCAGTGCAGCTCGCGTAGGAGAGGTGTTACATGGGCGTAACGAGGGGCTGCCACAAAGAAGAGGAGCACCAGAAGCCCAAAGAAGAAACAATGGCTAGAAACTAAACAAGGAGAGACGCAATCTAGAACTAAAAATTTTCCCAACAGTGAGAACAATTAAACAGTGGAACAACTTGTCTCCAGAAGTTGTGAGTGCTCCATCACTGGATATTTTTAAGAAGAGATTGGATAACCATTAGTCTGAAATGATATAGGATCTCCTGCTTGAGCAGGAGGTTGGTCTAGAAGACCTCCGATAAGTTTCTTCCAACTTATTATTCTACATTCTATGTGAAATGGATGAGGGTCATGTTCCACATGTGAGCAGGGCTGTGATTATCTACTGAGGAGGAAGAGGAGGACAAGGAGGACAAGAGGAGGAGGATGACCACTGCAGCCAAAGTGACTTCTGGGGCCATAAGAAAGGGGGATGGAGGCTGGCCTCTGATTGTTATATCATTATTGTGTCAGTTACATATCAGTTAATCAGATGTTCTAGATTGAAATTGGTGGAGCTGGAGAATCCATATGCCAATTTAACAAAGCTTGGGAGTTTTTGAAACACATCCATGCCATGTTATAGATAGGAATATTAGATCTCATTGAGAACTACAAGATTCCTTTAAAATATATGTAAGCATGTACATGGGTTTGTGTGATGATAGTTTGATAGCTAGAGAAACTAAGATACAGACAAAGAAACAGAGACAGCAAAACTGAATTATAAATCCCAGCCAATATTGGGTATGCTGAAGTTGCTGGGAGTTGCAGCCTTTCAGCCACTTCTTCTTTAACAAAACATTCTCTGCCAATATCTTCAATGTTAAATTAGATTATCAAAGTATTGCCCTGTATATTGTAATTGACAATGAAAATAACTTTTTATTCTGGAATAATCATATTGTATTTTTCCTCATTCATTTTGCTGTTTTTTCCTGTTTCATTTACTTATTTGTTATTCAATATATATGTATTCCACTGCAATAAAATAATTAATAATATGAAACATATGGTGCTGGTGATGAAATTATGTTGTATTATTCTTGAAAATGTATTTATAATTTACATTATATTATGTTATCATTTTACTAAAACTTACGGTCACAAAAAATTAGCCACAGGATGTAGATTTCTTCTAATGTTCTGACCTTTAGATAAAATTAAATGTTCCTGAGCCATACTGACTCTGACACAGAGGATAAACTTCTGCCTTTTTTCCAGAAAAAATATATTCTTTCTACTATTTATTTATGTTTAATATATGTTCACTTCAGGTGGAAGTCATAACTTTAGCAGCATTTCTTGCATAAATGCAGAGACTAAAAGCTTCAGGCAATTCTTACCCCCAGACTTGGCTTTTGTCAAATCAATGACATGTCACGTTAACAACGGTGTTTAATTCTATCAATATGTGACCAATTGTGTTAGATTGTTTGGTTATTGATTTTACTTAGTGCTGTCTTTGAGCTCTGAAATCACCCCTCACCTGGTGATAGGTGCTTGAACAAGCTTTTATTGCACAAGCACATGTGATATGCACTTTTTTAGGTAATAATTTGTATATCTGATAGATGCAACTCAAAGTTAATGCATTTCTGAAGTCATCAGGTTGTTGCATGCCATTATCATCTGAATCTTAAAGAAAAAAAAATCCTAACTATGGCACTTGAGTTTTTTCTAATCACAGATGCAATATTTAATATGAGTTGGTATTTTGAGTCAATTATCTAAAAGGGAGCTAAATATAGCTAACCCGGGGCTTAGCTTTGAAGTTGTAATGAGGATTGATGCTATTTACAATAGTTTTCTGGCTGGCTTCCAACAAGTAGTACATTATGAGAATTTGTCCATGTGTGGCCATATTACTTTTTTTTTTAAAGAAAAGACTAAATTGATCAGATAGAATGTACAAATGAATTCAGCTTGAATATTTACAGTAGATTATATTCATATAATCTTAAAGCTAAGTCTTAGAGGTTATAAATTAAAAATGCTAATTGTAAAGGAAATACAATAATCAACAACAATATATTTATTAAAGCTCCAGCAGCTTAAAATAAAATATCTAGAACATATTAAAAATACTCACTAGTATAAATTGAGGTGTTTGGGTCTTTCTCTTTTCTTTCTGATATTTTGATTAGCTGGGGAATGATATATACAGTATTTTAGTTAGGCTGGAGTTCAATTTTGTATTGTGTACTCGGTTACAAATATTTAAATTCAAATTCCATTAACTTCTTAGACAGAAAAAATAATTTATTTTGATTTTTTTGTGACATGAATTTAGCATTCAGATTGCCTATATTGCTTGTGACAAATGTGAAATGTTTTCACAGACTTCAGTAAAACTACATTTTGATTACAGACTAGAAGATTAAAAATTTAAATGTGAGTTTGTTTGTAACTTTAAACAGTTTTTTTTTTTTTTTGGTAGGATAAGCATGTAATTCATTTAAGTTACTTTTTTTCCTTTAGGAAATATTTTATATCTGTTTAATGTTGTATAATAATGTCATGCTATTTCAAGTGTAATGTTTTTTCAAGGGCCCAAGCTTGTTTCCAATATGTTCAAACAATAATTATGAATTTGTCAGTAAAAAACAAATGTTGGCACTGAGTTCAATAGGGCTTGTTGCTCTGCAATTCTGTCTATATTCAACCTACTGTTCTTCTGAAGTTTCTTTTATGAACACACATTTTACAGCTAACTGGTTTGGATTTCCCAGTTATTAGGCCAAGTGAATTCTTCCCTCTTTCCGTCTTATTTGAATAACACTTTTGTCTCTCTTGATAGTCTTGAAAGTAGACATTGATGCATAGATAACTATTTTTTAGTCAGTCAAATGCATCTACATTGTTTCTTTCCCTAAGACATTGGTAAGTAAACTCTTGAGGAAAATAGGCAAATTTGGAATGTTTTGAGCATGCTTTCTAACAGGTCTTGTAGCTCACATTTGGTAGGCCCAGCCAATCACAAAAGACTCGTTTACAAAATAGTTTCTAATCCAAAATGATAATGCCATATTGAAAGTTATATAAGTACACAGAATCATCAGTGACTTATATACTGCTGAATCCAGATTTACTTATACTTAATGTCACCCAGATGCTTAAAATGGGTGGCCTATACATCTTTTAAATAAATAAATAATCCAATTGGGATGAGTGGAACCATATGTTAGCAGGATTAACAATTGTTTTCACTAGGGTCTAGCTTAACTTTGGCTATATTATCACACTATACTGTTTTTCACAGTGTAACAACACTTTGTTGTAAGGATCCTCTATGCTGTGGTTTCTTTATTTGCAATTGAGAGGCTATTTGTTTTCCAGAGTTGCCTAGTATAATTCTTGACAAGAAAGTTATTGTTATTCCTCTGTTTTCCAATCTTTGTGGAACATTATATTATAAATCAGGGAATGACAATCTTTTCTAGAGAAAGGGTCATTGTGCAGTTTCAGATGGTGATAATTTAAGACTATTGTGAAATTATTTGGGGTTTCCTTTCAAATAAACAAAGTTCATTTGCACACAACAAACAGAATTTGCTTCTCTCATGTACTTATTCATTAGACAACTAAATAGAAACATATATAGTACATTGCCTTCCAGCATCTAAAACACCAGTGGGATTAGTAGGTAAATTCAGTTATAAAAGATATGCAACATAATCTTGTCAAATATGTACATATTTAATTCAGGCACAAAAAAAATCAAATCTACACGTGAAGGTTCAATTTAACCAATTAATTGCTAATCTTTTCAGATAATAGTCAGCACTTGATTAGAGTTAGATAAGGGTCAATAGCAATCTACAGGGATTGGACTTAGTTTGTTTATGGCTATATAATGATTCTAAGTTAATTCCCCTTTTCACCCCTCGCTCTGACTCTGATAGTCTTTCTACAATAGTTGTCATTGTTAAAAATGTATCATTATGTGAAGATCTCCTGACTACTTCCTGCTCACTTCCAAAAAGTCAATAGGGAAGCCAGCAGGAAGTTGCAAGTTCTAGATGGATTGTAAGCAGCCTATGGGCAGGTAGGCAGTTACTGAAGCACCATGTGAGCATCGCTGAACCAGGGATATCAACTGCAGAGTATGGGAGATTCTGCTGGCTGCTACTGGTTGGCAGGTACGTGCTACATACAGAGCTTCATACTTTATGTATTCCATAGCTTGGCTCCTTGAGAAAAATGCAGTGGGATTGGAGTAATTTACTGAAGTGAACTGCAATCTTCTCTAGCAGCTTTCCACATTGACTTTGATTGTGGGAAGCCAGCAAGTAAGTTTGCAAATGGCAATCATGTGACTGCAGGGATATTGAGAGAGCCAGAACTTCAGGGATCAGGAAAGACCACTCATTTAATGCCATCACAACTCTAAATAGTTGCCACACAAGTGGTCATTAATTGAGGACTATCTATATATAATTCATTTTGGGGCCATTACCCTGTATTTTTAGTTATAATGAATATTATGGTCAATGGACAGTCCATAATACATGTTACATAGATGACAATAATTTAGTTATGTGGTTTTTTTTGCTTACTATTATTTTTGCTGACCATCAACTACTCCCCCAGATTTAATCAAGCGCTTTTGAACCCCATGAAGATGAACCCACAGCGGACTTAGAAGAAGCTATTCTGCTTATGTCACAGAGTAGGCAATATGAAAAGAACACTAGCAGGAATTTATTGGGTAGCAATTCAAAAGGTCAAGTATTTGAATAATAAGCAAGAAAGATCAAAGTAAAAGAGGGAAAGCAATGAATTCAGTTGGCATATGAAAACAATAGTTTTCAGTCTATTCAAATCTACACAGTTGTGGATTCAGTTGAAACAAACTTCTATGCCAAGATCGGCATTTCTTTTACAAATTTCAAGAAACATGAAGTTCAAAAAAGTATATAAAATGTATACATACCCCACATTACACTTACTTTTAATGAAAAGCTAATTTGATTTTTAAATAAATCCATATAAATCTTTGACATAATTTTAAAGAATAGCAACATGTAATTAAAAATAAATAATAGCAAGTTTTTTTAAAAGAAACTCAGAAGAAGAAAGTGAACTTCAGAAAGAGTTGTAGTGAATACAGAGAATATCCTTGAAGGACGGAGGGATGATTCATTACTTAAACAATAATCAGATAAAAGAAGCTTGAACTTTGGCAAAGAAAGTGATTTACAAAAACATTCTAGATACCATCATTACCACAGCAATTCTCCTGAAGATAAAAAGAGAAAGTGGGAAGCACATTCAGACTTACATGATTTTCTTATTGAGCTTCCAGTAAGGAAAGCTTCTTCTCTGGTAACATTATACTGCAAACCAGGACATACAAAACTTTTGCCAGACCAATTCTCGAATACAGCTCATCTGCCTGGAATCCATACTATGTAACGGACATTAATACAATTGAGCGAGCCCAGAGGTATTTCACAAGAAGAGTACTCCATTCCTCTGCTCACATAGAATACCTTATGCCACCAGGCTTGAAATTTTGGACCTGGACAACCTAGAACTACATGGTCTATGGTCTGACCTAAGCTTAGTACATAAAATTGTCTGCTACAACATCCTACCTGTCAATGACTACTTCAGCTTCAACTGCAATAATATACGGGCAAACAATAGATACAAACTCAAAGTAAACCGCTCCAAACTCGATTGCAGAAAATACGACTTCAGCAACAGAGTGGTCAATGCTTGGAATGCACTACCTAATTCTGTTGTTACATCTTCAAACCTCCTAAAACTTTAACCTTAAACTGTCTACCGTGGACCTCACCCCATTCCTAAGAGGTCCCTAAAGGGGCGTGCATAAGCACACCAGTGTGCCTACTGTCTCTGTCCTACTGTTCCCATTTATTCATACTCATTTCTTATGTATATACTTATACCTGTTTATACTTATATGTTTATATGTTATGTTCATACTTATATTTGTTTTCTCATACATGCTTGACAAACTAAACAAACAAACAAACAAACAAACAAACAAATAAATAAAATTGGCAGACTGATGCTCTTTAGGCATAGAGAGCCACAGCGGTTGAGTAAATGCCAGCTGAGGAGTGAGGGTGCATTTTGGACAGCACAATCTTCTGAATGAAAATAAGATCTAAAAAGAAATCACATGTGCTCTAGACAGTGTCCTTATAAACTAGTTGAAGAAACTGAAAGGTGTTTTTAAGCTGGCTCAGGAGTTTAACTGCTGAAAGATCTAGACTTTCTTCTATGCGCTTAACTGTGGTGGAACCAAATGGGCAATATAGTCTTGCTTCCCCCACCCCCCGTTCTTAATCATTTTGGGAAGTAATTAATTAAAGATGAAGAAAGATTTCTTGTGTAACAATGACTCCTTGCATTTCATTATGCCTTCTCTTGAGAATATAAAAATAACACATGAGAGACTTTGAACTAAAGATTTAAGAATTACCAGTATTTGCAAACTATCTTCTCAACTAGAAAGGATACACTAAAAAAGCAGACAAAGAGGAAAATCTCCTCCCCCCCATTTTTGTATTTCTATTTTTGTTTTACTTTTGGCAAAAGTCCTTTGCTATGATTTTTTTTTAATTAATCCAGAGAAGCCTGGCATGGGAATGTTACTTGAAGAGTCTATGATTGGTGGAATTTGTATCATAAAAGATGCAACCGGAATTGAAGGATGATACTAAATTAGGAGCTGTATGTATGGATTTTCTATATTCAAGACCTGAGTTTGGGACTTCTGGTTGACGTCGCGGCAAGACAGTCAGGGAAATAGTGGGCTCTGATGAGTCCTGCGAAAACCCTGGCTGCAGAACCGCCGCCGATGGGTCTTCGGACCGAACCTGTCCTGTAGGGATGGGGGAAGAAGAGGGGTGCCTCGGAAGACCAAGAGGAACAGGCATGTTCCTCACAGGTCAGAGGGAACCCTCTGTGAGTCGGTGGTGGGGGGTGGCAACCATGGCGGCTGCCACGAAGCTGTGACAACTGGGCAAGAAAAGCGCTGGAGGAAAGCGAAGTAAAACAGAGTCTTTTGAAGCCGGGTGAGTGACAACAGCCCAGGCTTGCAACAACATTTGGAGCTACATTAGTAACTAGAATTAGTAACTAATTCTAATTAGTAATTAGATTAGTAACTAGAAGACCCCTAGCCTAAAACAGCGGCTAAGTAACAAAGGGGCTTTGGATTTTTTTTTAAACTGTAACTTTAAAGAACAAAGACCCAAGAAACAACTAATTTTGGAACAAGAACTAAGAGACTTAATTTAGAGTTATGGTAAAAGGACTAAACACTTTAAAAATCTGAATTGGACTAAGGGGAAAAAAAGATGATTTGATACTTTTTTAACTAAAAGAAGAAAATAAAGTGAATGGTTATATAATAAGAAATAAAATGGAGTCTTGCATGACTAATGGGAAATGTGGATTGCAGAGAAACACCATCTGGCGTAAAGAGGAACTTTGTAACCTCCCTTTGTTATGAGAACTTTGAGCTCTACCAAAAAAAAAATAAAAAAAAAATTGCTGAACTGTGGAGGAGGATTTTTCTTTCCTGACTGCAAACAGCTGGACTTTGGTGAAGAAAAGGAATTTACAATGGAATTCCTACAGTTGAACAAATAATAATTTGAATGTTGGCGCAGGAATAGAAGTCAAGAAATAGAAATGATTGGTTTAACATCAAAGATAATAAAAAGAGGTGGGATAACTAAAATGAGGAGGTGTATGTTGAAAGTGATAGTTAAGATAAAACGCATAAGTTAGGTTTAATAATAATTAAATAGTTAATGAATGTTTAATTTGTCTAATATAATTGTAACACTTATAGTTAAAATATCCAACTAAACAAATGAAAGAGAAAAATGAATTGATAACTGGTTAGGATTTAAGATTTAAGTAACGGGTTTTTTGGGGATAATGGCATAGTTATATAGATAGATATGAGGGAAATATTTGTTTAAAATATTGAGTTGTGTTAATTGAAAATAAGATTTGTTAATGATTTGTTTTAATTTGTGACCAGAGCAAAAGCTTCGTTTTGAAAAGATGTGGGGTTTTTTTGTTTTAAAAAAATAAATAAAAATAATTTATCCAAGAAAAGGACCTGAGTTTGAATTACAAATGTTTAACATGGAATATAAATGGAGCAAATGCTCCTCAGAAGAGGACAAAGGTATTTCATTGTTTGAAAAAAATAAATAAAGCAATATATTATTTGCCTACAACAGATTATTATCATGAAACAAAATGTAAAACATTTGATTTATGAAACTTTGGGTGAAGAATACTGAGCAGATACTATGTAAAGAAATAGGGGTTAATATATTAACATTAATTAATTAATATGTTACATTAATCCTCAACTAAACCCAGAACTTGTTTAAACTGATGAACATGGTATGTTTGTTGAAGTAGGAGTTATACTATATGGTCTTAAAATATGGTTTTGGGAGTTTATGCCCCAAATTAAATTAAAATAATGTTTTATAAACAATTTACAGACAGGGACTAATGGTTTTTTTTCTTCTAGTGTTTGGTGGTAGATAGGAATGCACTTGTTTTATCCTAAATGGAGAAGACTTCTAAGAAAAATACTTAACATATTCAAGGCAAATTACCAAACTTTTTTTAATTCGACAAACAGTTTAAATTTAAGTGATATATGGAGGGAGGAGTATGGTAATTTAAGAGAATATACTTATTCTTATATATTTTCAAATATATATAAGATCTGGACTTTGCTACTAAAATTTCAAAGAAAATGATTTTACCAAAAATTTGTAATCCTATGATTTTGGTTTTAGATGGAGATTAAATGAAATGCTGTTAAAGAAAGATGAAACTCTTGAAGATTTTTAAAGGAATAAGTTTTTAATTCAAATAAAAGGCCTGTCATGAGACTAGTTTGGGATGAAGCAAAGACTTTGTTAAAGAGTACTTGATACAATACAAGAAGATGATCAAGAGAAAATACAAAATATTCTGGGTGAGATTAAAAGAAAAGAAGAGGAATTAAAGATATTATCAGGGAATATAAATATATATATTAAGAAATTAAAATTTTACAATAAGAGTTATCCATATTATCAGTAAGAGAAATGGAAATAAAATTGAATTATCTATGGTAAAGAAATTTTGACTTTGCAAATAAACCAGGGAAATTATTTGCAGATAAACTACAAAAGAAAAAGAAAAGACAATGATATAGAAACTAGAAGAGACAGATATTGTATTAACAAATCTTCAGTGAAGTGTTGCATTTCATGGTCTTGCTTACTGTAAGAAGTTTCAACCAACTGAATGTAGTTTGGTGTTCTGTATTTGTCAAGAAACTTCTTAATGACATCCTTAAACATTTTTCAGGCAATTTTCTCTGGCCCCACTAACAGATCTTTAAACTTGTCACGGATGATTTGTCTGATCTGTAGTCCAACAAAAATGCCATCTTTAATCTTGGCATCAGATCTGTCTCAAATAATAAATCCCTTTATCTTCCTTGTTCATTGCTTTCACAATTTTTTTAATCAGTCCAAATTTTATGTTAAGTGGATGCCATAATATATTATCAGGTCATGTGCTATGTTTTTCTGTGCTGGAACCAAACTCTTTGAGTGGCCATTTCTTTTTAATGTAATGTGCAGCTCTTGCATGGCTGTCCAATTTGCAATATGTAACAATAATATGGCATATCTGAGCTGCATTTCAAGATCTCCACAGATACCTCAGTTATACTTGGTGTAGTGGATGTGCCTCAACACCAGTTCTCTGTTTTCATATGTTTTTTTCATGTGTGCAGCATCGCCAACAGATATTGAAGGAATAAGTCGATTGTACTGGCAGACTGATATTGGTAAGCATTACTTGATATATCCTGAGTCTAGAAGCCTAACTGCCAACAGTTTGGACTAGAGAAAATAAAGTCAGAATGCTCACTGGAAGCACATGAAAGAGACGTTCTATTTTGGACACATTGTGAAAGCTATGCATCTACAAAAAAGGCAATAGTGCTGGGCAAGATGGATGGAAATAGGAGAGATCAACATAAATGGGTTGGTTAGAAGTCATAGTTGGTACTGGAAGTCATAGAAATATACTTGCAAAAATTCATAAAGCAGCTTGAAACAAAACAGTTTGGACAGCGCTATGGAATAACTAGGAACTAGCTATAACTTGGTGTGTAGCACAACAGTGTTGTAGCATAGGGGAAAAGGAGCCATTAGCATCATATGCAACTGGAATCATACGTGTTTGAGACATGGTTCCTTGTATCTCCAGTTAGACTCCTCCAATCAGGCTGCAAAAATTGTCTCTCTTAAGATCTGGACAGGCCCTGTCAATTGGAGTAGAAAATAATGAGGTAGATTAATCTGCCTCATTATAAAGGAGTTTCACATTATGATTTGAATGCTGAGCTTCAGTCAATTTCAGTTAGTAATTCTTTTTAATATTTTTTCCTGTACAGTTGTCCTTCACAATAAATAAATAACTGAGTCTGACACATTTTGTCTCCACTGACATTAGTAGCAACAGTTAGTATAATTTAATCTACTTAATTCTACTTACAAGAGTGAAAAGCATATCAAAAAGCCAGAAAAAAGATGGAATCCATTGCTTCTTTCAAGGAAGGCACCATAAAATTCATTGCCATCATAAAATGCATTGCTTTGCTATGCTTGATTTACAGTTCTATTCCCTTAGGCAACTTGTAAGACAACAAGAGGTGGCTGCATGCCACTCTTAGTTAAGATGGTCAGAGGTGTGCATACATTAGGAGATCTTACTCACTAGCTGCTGCAGGCAGTTGCCTAAACTCTCTAGTCCACTATAGAAACCTGTTTATAACACTTGGTTTATCAATTTACTTGCAAATGGCTCTCTGAAGTATTAACTCAGGTTAATTATTCGTCAAATATGATTATGCAGTGGTAATGTAAAAAAATCAGAAATGTAGGATGGAATTTTTCACTCCAGCAGTTTGGCAATTGTGGCAGCTGGTGGAGTCTCTGTAGTAATTACTAGCCCATTCCAGCCAGTGGATCGGCCTGGTTCAGAAAGGAAGGGGAGGGAGTGGTGGGGAGAGAGCAAAAGGAGAGAGAAGGAAAAAGCAATAAACTAAGGAAGCAAGAATATGAGCTGTGCCAATTGACGTGGGGAAAAAATCCACAGCTGCTGGTAGTGATAAATGAGAGACGGTGGCCCTACTTCTAATCAATACATGTAAATGCTACTCATTACAGCTTTTATACACACTTCTCAATTAGCCTTTCCTCCCACTGGTAACAAGGAATGTCATGCTTTCTGGACTGTGAAAGTGGTTGAGCACTAAGTTCACCTGCATCTGTAAAGACAAAGTAACAATGCTCCAGGCTCAGCTTGGCAGCAGGTGGTAGCAGTAGAAGTCTAAATTCCTTCTGTAATGCAAACGAAATAAAATCCCCAAAGCTTCATTTAATTAAATGGGATATTTTGTGTTTTTAAATAGTGCTTGCTTTCTATGTCTTTCTCACAGTGGATCAAGATAGAAGCAGGATCGATTGTTCACTTTTCATTGAGAAAACACACACATACAAAGAAAGGATAGAAACTCAAGCCATTTTGGACCCTATCTACCAATCTACCAGTACAAGAAAGCCTCATAAATAAAACTAAGCAAAAATAGACATTGCATCTAAAAATCTTATTTGTTTTAATGCAGAGACCAAAGACTTTCTACTTCTGCACTATAAAAATATTATTTTAAATCAAGGTTTAGAGGGCAGAGTTTCCATAACTATCTCTATGTATTTGATCTAAAATGTTTTAATATGCACACTGCAACAACAACTAAAGAAGATAAATTTTTCAATTTATCTATGAAATTGAAAAGGTGTTGAATGCATAGTTTTTTCTTCCCTCCTTCCTTTCTTTTTTATGATGATGATGGCTCTCTACACGAAAGAGAAATTCATACAGGCATCAAGGGACAGATTGTGACCTTCTAAGGAACAAAGGAAGAGAGCTGATCACCTGAGACAATGAGATTGCAAGTCTGGTGAGTAATTGCTCAATAGTGGGAGAAATAGGCTGGTGATCCAGACTTAAAAGAGCTGTGTAACCTGGGCTTGCTGAAAACCAGTCTTTCCTGAACAATAGACTCTCCAAACTCCCATTGAGAAGTATATTTTTTTCCATCAGCAGAAAAAAATGGCCTTATTCTCTCAGGTCACTTCTCTCTTTTCTAATCTGACATACTCTATTTTGCTCAATTAGGGAACCATTCTTCATTAACTCCTTTATTACATTTTAAAAATATAATATTTTACTATTATTATAATAATAATATATTATATTATAATAATATTTTATTATTATAATATAATAAAAATTTACTTTTATTTTAGGATTACATACAAAAACATAGCTCCTTGCCAAAAATAGTACCCTTATAACTTTTCTGCACTTTATTTCAACTAATAATTTAGTATCTTTTTGTAAACAGGAATTGCTATTGCATGCACAGCATATCCACATGTATATATCTAAGTATAACATTTTTAAAATTAAGCTTCATAAAATCTAATTCAGAAAGCACATTGTGAATATTTAAACTAATTTGCTTTAAATATAAATGGAAATCCTTTCATCTGTGATAGAGTCTTACCTGATTTTGTGAGTGATGTCCTGTGTCATATGCACGGCACACTGAGAAACTACGAGGGCAAATGTTTCTCTGGAATTTAGTTATAATCTGCTATAAGTGGTCTATATCATCTATAAACAGCATCCCTGAGGTGAAACTACAGAGCACTCCCAATATGTCAATCATAATGTCTCAACCTGCAGATCTGCTGTGTGGGGCACACATACTGTACTTGGCTCTTTCTCAGTCTTTTGTTTTACAGCACTAATTCATGTTGTTTAATAAAACACACACGTTGCATTCTATTAACATTTTTGTCAGCAAAAAAAAAAGATTTAGTAAAAATAATATTACACGTGGAAGAACAACTTGTAAGACAACTGCAGATTGGCAGCCTTTCTTAATAGGAGAGGGGAAATATTTTAGGCTTTAGTTATAAACTATTCCATTCCAAAGTGTGACTAACAGTGTTAATACAACTCCACTTAGACATAAAAAATGACCAACAAAAATAGAAAACTGAAAAACACAAACAGCACGAACCCATAAATTCCATGTTTAGTTATAGCAATCCTTCTCTGCCAGATAAAACAGGTAGGTGTTCATTGTTTCCTTAAAGCTAAAGAAGAATGAAACTGACTGAATTTATGCTAGAAGACAGTTACAAAGGGTGTGGGAGAGGTATTGAAAATACTAACTTCTACTTACAAAAAAGTGTCAAAGTGGAGGACAGTCTAATTTAGGAAGGGATGATATTCCAAAGGGAGGCAACCACCACCAATGCAGTTCCTGCAGGAGAGGTAGTACATATGCACATTGAAATCTGAACAAAACCAGTGGACCACTGCATTATGAACCAACTCCAGATGCTTTTTAAAGGCAGCCCTATGTAGAACACATTATAATAGTCAAGACAGGAGGTGACTAGGGCATAAGTGACGCACAACCCACAGTTGCACAAAGGAATCATGAGTCCAGGAGAATCCCCAGATTACATACTGAATCTGTTTGGGGCAGTGCCATCCAAGACCAAAAGTGGCAATTCTCCATGGACAAAAGAACCTAGAGCCACTCCCAAACCTAGAGCCACTCAGTCTTGCCAGGGTTCGGTTTCAGCCCCTGAGTGGTGGGTTGCCCCTGGTTTGCACTGGTTCTATAGAACCGGTAGTAAAACCGGCGGGAGGCTCCGCTCACTGATCCCAACGTCATCAAAATGTTTCTGTGCATGCGCAGAAGAGCACGCGAGCGAGCGAGCGGAGCGAGAGAGAGCACATGGCCCCATTGCAAACTGGTAGTAAAGGTAAGTAAAACCCACCCCTGGTTTCAGCCCATTGCTCCCCATCCACCCCTAAGAGCCTCCAGGTACTGCAAGAGGGAGGTCATGGCATTACTTAACTCACCATGGGATAAGACATACAGCTGAGTATCATCAGTATATTGATGATATTTCAGTTCATGGTGATGGATGATCTCACCCATCCAATTTATAAATAATTTGGTCCTTAAAAGGACTGCACTGAGCTTTTTAATTTATTTTTTTACAGTCTAGAAGAATTGGAAGTGAGCGAAGATATGGTCATGTTTTCTGCTAATGCAAAGTTATTTGAAATGTTTTGAACTGGCGTGTCCAACCTTTTGGTTTACCTGAGCCGCATTAAGTGCAGAAAAAATGGCTTGGGCTGCATATAGAATAAATAATATACCGTAGTTAATGTATATAAATGCACATAATAATGGCAAAAGTTTAAAATCTTGTGGGCCTGCATTACTAGCTGTCTAGACCCACATTTGACTCTTGGCCAAACCTGCTTTAAAACAAAATATAAATAATATTAATAATAATATTAATAATAACAACAACAACATCTGCAAACTGGGAGTAGAGACATTAAAATGAAAAGATGATTTCCACAGATAGGGGTCTGAAGTTAAAGGTTTCCTCCCCAATTATGATGAAATGGTGGACATTTCCAATGATTCTGGGAGACCACTGTTCCTCAGATAGCCGGATGTGAGTCCCTCTTTGTGAAGTGGGGCCGTGGGGTGCAGATGGGTTTGCTGACTGCGTACCTGGCTCCCTGCCACGTGGCAGCGACCCTGCCCGAGCTACTCAACGTCATTGCCGGGGTGGCAGTTGACACCCCCAGACTTATTGTCATGGGGGATTTCAACCTTCCGTCTGCGGTGAGGCGTCAGAGGCAGCTCAGGAGTTCATGGCTTCCATGACGGCCATGGACCTGACCCAGTTAGTTCAAGGCCCAACTCACATAGGGGGACACACTCTGGACCTGATTTTTGTCTCTGGTCAGTGGTTGAATGATCTTGGTAGAGGGGACCTAGACATCAAACCCTTGTCATGGACAGATCATTCGCTCCTTCACTTAGACTTTCCTACCACTTTCCCCCACCGCAGGGAGACGGACCCGACCAAATGGTTCCATCCCAGGCGCCTGATGGACCCCGAAAGGTTCCTGACGGAGCTTGGGCCGTTTCCTGAGACTCTGGCATATGACTTGACTGAAGAGCTGGTGGCCGCCTGGGAGAGTGCGGCCGCCGGAGCTTTGGACCGCGTCGTGCCTTTGCGGCCTCTGACCCGATGCCGATCTCAATTGGCTCCTTGGTTCTCTGAGGAGCTGAGAGAGATGAAGCGTCGGAAAAGATGCCTAGAGAGCATTTGGAGGACTAGTCAATCCGATTCCGACCGGACACAGGTGAGGTCTTATATCAAGACCTACCTAGTGGCGATAAAAGCGGCGAAATCTAACCATTTCTCCACTCTTATCGCATCTGCAGGGAACCGCCCAGCCGCCCTGTTTAGGGTGACCCACTCCCTTCTTCGGGGGGGGGGGAGTGCGGGAAGATCCCTTGCAGGGCCGCACTGAGGATTTTGTGCAATTCCTGCATGATAAAGTCGCTCGGATTCGGGATGGCTTGGACTCCGATTGGATGAGTCCAGGGGAGGAGACAGGGGCAGGTCTTGAGAATATTATCTGGGAGGAGTTTGATCCTGTGGCTCCCGAGGATGTGGACAGGGTTCTGGGTAGGGTTAGTGCCGCCACATGTTTATTGGACCCGTGTCCCTCCTGGTTGGTACTGGCCTCCCGGGAGGTTACACGAGGCTCCAGGGGATTATAACTGCTTCTCTGAGTGAGGGTGCCTTTCCCGCCGCCTTGAAAGAGGCGGTGGTGAGGCCCCTCCTCAAGAAGCCTTCCCTGGACCCGGCTGAATTAGCTAACTACCGTCCGGTCTCCAACCTTCGTTTTGTGGCGAAGGTTGTTGAGAGTGTGGTGGCACAACAACTGCCCGGGCACCTGGATGAAGCTATCTATCTAGACCCGTGCCAGTCGGGCTTCAGGCAGGGGCGCAGCACAGAAACGGCATTGGTCGCATTGGTGGATGATCTCTGGAGGGCTCGGGACAGGGGTTGCTCCTCTGTCCTAGTTCTATTAGATCTCTCAGCGGCTTTTGATACCATCGACCATGGTATCATGCTGCGGCGGTTGAGAGGGTTAGGAATAGGGGGCACCGTTCTGCAGTGGTTCTTTTCCTTCCTCTCCGACCGCTCGCAGTTCGTGTTGGCAGGGGGGCAGAGGTCGACCTCGAGGCATCTCGCATGGGGAGTGCCACAAGGGTCAGTCCTCTCGCCCCTTCTGTTCAACATTTATGTGAAGCCGCTGGGTGAGATCATCCATGGTTTTGGGGTGAAGTGTCATCTGTACGCTGATGATACTCAGCTGTACATCTCCACCACAGACCACCCCAACGATGCCCTTGATGTGATGTCTCGCTGCCTGGAGGCCGTGCGGGTCTGGATGGGGAGGAACAGGCTCAGACTCAACCCGTCCAAGACCGAGTGGCTGTGGCTGCCGGCGTCCCGATATAGTCAGCAGGTGCCATCGCTGACTATTGGGGGTGAATCTTTGCCCCCCACAGAGAGGGCTCACAATCTGGGTGTCCTCCTGGACGCACGGCTGTGTTTAGAAGAGCATATGATGGCCGTGGCCAAGGGGGCCTTTTATCAGGTTCGCCTGATCCGCCAGTTGCAGCCCTTTCTGGACTGGGACGCCTTGCGCATAGTCACTCATGCCCTTGTCACCTCCCGGCTGGACTATTGTAATGCTCTCTACATGGGGCTCCCCTTGAAGAGCACTCGGAGGCTCCAACTGGTCCAGAATGCGGCCGCGCGGGTGGTTATGGGCGCAACTTGTTGTGCCCACGTGACACCCCTCCTGCGCGAGCTGCATTGGCTCCCAGTGGTCTTCCGGGTGCGATTCAAGGTGTTGGTTACCACCTTTAAAGCGCTCCATGGCATAGGACCCGGGTACCTTCGAGACCGTCTTCTGCCACCAATAGCCTCCCACCGACCAGTCTGCTCACACAGAGAGGGTCTCCTCAGGGTGCTATCAGCCAAGTTATGTTGGCTGGCGACACCCAGGCGGTGGGCCTTCTCTGTGGGAGCCCCAGCCCTGTGGAGTGAACTGCCCCTGGAAATACGTAAGATCTCCGACCTCCGGGTGTTTCGCTGCGCATTGAAGACCCTGTTGTTCTGCCAGGCCGGGCTATCAACATAATAATTTTAAATTGGGGTATTTTAAATTTTTGGGGTTTTAAATCGGCCAAATCTATTTAATTATTTTAATTTTTAATCATTGTTGTGTCTTGTGTTTTTAAATTGGCTGTACACCGCCCTGAGTCCTTCGGGAGAAGGGCGGTATAGAAATAAAATTATTATTATTATTATTATTATTATTATTATTATTATTATTATTATTATTATTATTATTAGCAATGCTTGATTTAACACAAATGAAAAAGTGTTTTTCTTTGTGAAGTTCATAATTAGAGGAAGGAATTCATCATGACATCTAGCAATAAACATCTTTAAAAAGTAATCAAATGGATTTGACAAATTGAGTGTCAATGTCCAATGATCCAGCTGCTGTAAACTGCCATCCAACAGATGGGCTATTAATCTGAATCAGCATATTATTATAGTTTTAATAATAAATTATGTAGAATACATTTATTCAAGAAATTTAGAGATGGTGTTTTGTTTATTCATTACTTGAAATAATTTTAATCAAAGAATTCTTGGGGAAATGCATAATGAATATTATGACACGATACCTATAAGCATGAAATCTTGTTAGAGTTGACAATCTGTCTTTTATTATTTTCCTTCTCTTTAAAACAGTAATTTCTGAAACTAAAAATAATTATCTTTAGAAAAATAATTAATACATGGGAAAGAACACAGTAGTATAGTATAAGTTTGGAAGAAAGACAATTCCAGATTCAGTTTTTGATATCTCTAGTTACAGAAGTCAAATATTAAGAATCCTTAAATTCCCAGAAAAATGGTTCAATCTATGAAGAGTAAGTAGTCTGATGTAGAATAAAAGAACTTCCTATAGGCAAGTAGTAGGAGTAATAAAAAGTTAAAAAAGAATCCCTCTCTCTCCATATTCTCCTAGATATGAACATTCATGTACATTTAGAGAATATGAAACTGTAAATTAAATCTAATATAATACTTTTCTAGGAATAATACTAGCAATATCTACCACTGAGCTGACCATTGCTAGGTTATCTTAATATATCAACTTGCTTGAGATTTATAGAAAATCTCTCTCGCTCTCTAATTCCCTTAAATCTTCCCATCTTGCCTTATCTAGTCCATCCACAAAATTAGGTCTTACAACTTCTTACATTTGTGCCTCCAATTTTTTTTTTTTTGTTCATTACTAAAAACCACTTATCAGCAAGTTCTTTTTATCCTGTGTAACAAAACACTTTGTTATTTTAAATATTTTTCTTGTGCTTGGGTAATTGGTTCATGTATCAATACACAAAGAAGAAACACATCTACATTATTTTGGGTAATTTATCCAGGTTGGGAAGTACTGTCTTAAACTGCAAATAAAAACAGTCTGCTGGCCCAAAGTTTCTCCTATTATATTTTAGAAGGTTTGGGATAATGGTTATGTTTCCCAAGAGGCATTAAGAAATAAAACAAGTCTAGATCTTATCTAGGTAACTTATCAGCTGCATTAATTATGCATGAAGTTATATTATTTTGTACCTTATCCAAAGGAAGAATGCCACCAATCTCTATAGATGAATTATGGAAATTAAAGCATAAAAGAGAGAACTAGTAGCTGTTATTTTTGACTAAAAGCTGTTAATGAGAGGTAATGAAATAGTAGGGGTCAAGTTGCATCATATCACGTTGGACAATCTATACACAACAGCTTGCAGTGGCAATCGGCCCCATTTCAGTTATTCAGTGCTAGAGAATGACAGACCATTCAGTGGGTCAGCCTTGTTTGAGCATTGATCCATCTATATGCATTATGCATTTAAAGCAAGCAATAAATAAATGAATTAATGAGGTAATGTACAAAAGTGTTTATGCTGTTCCAGATTGTTTTAAAGAATCCTTGACTGAGAATCCTTAAGAAAGGAGAAGCTTTCCCTCCCTCCCTCTCCCTTCCCTTCCCCCTCTCCCCTCTCCCTCCAATAGGTTTCTGAATATTTACTTAAATTTTTCTTTTTTCAAAAGTGAATAAATCAGATATAAGGACATAGGGTTACAGATTAGTCCTGGTCATTACTGGATTAAAAAAAGGATAGAAGGGAATATAACTTGGAATTCAGAACATAATTACAATAGTATACAAATCTAATTTTCAGCTTTCAAAAACAAAACATCTTTAGAAAACACAAGCTTTCTAAAGATTTACACATATCTACCCAATAATGATAGAAATTGAAAATCACACCCAAATGACCTATTCTCTATCACAAAAGATGTAAAAGATATAGACAGGCATCTTATTACATGATCAATATATAAAAAACTAGCAGATAAGGCAGATAACAATAAAACCTAGGGATGAAAGTTGAAGAAAGAGACAGAGGAGCTATTTCTGGCCGCACAAGATCAAGCCCTAAAAATAAACGCATATATCCAGAATTGAGAAGAAAGCAAATGTCATCTCTGCAAAGAAGCTGAAAAAATAATGAACCACTTTGTTAGCTGCTACAAGATTACCCAGATCCACCATAGACAATGACATGACAAAGTAGCAACAATGGTGTGTTGAAATATCTGCAAGAAATATTATTTTTCTACAAGCAAGAACTAGTGGGGCCACTAAATAGACAAAGTAATAGAAAATGAAGAAGCTAAGACACTCTGGAACTTTAGAATTCAGACAAGCATCTGCCACAAAATTTATAGGGAATTCAAAGAAATTATATTGAATCCACTTTTTTAATGAGACACATGCAAAATCTGGGAGCAGCCTATTAAAGGTATTAGATTAGTTTTGAGTGTCAGGCCAATTATAAAGGATACACACAACTGTCCTGTGCTTTCCATCCAAGAACATCCATAGCAGTGGTGGGTTCCTCCCAGTTCGGTTCGGTTCGGCCAAGCTGGTAGCCGTGACGATATGATGTCACCAAACCGGTTCTCCCCCCCGCCCTCCCACCCCCCACCCCCCACGTTATTCTTACCTTTTATTTGGTCCCACCCCCAATCTATTGCTGCCTCCTGAGTCCCAGCTGATGACTAGAGGGAAAAAAACTGTTTTAACTCTTGCCACGGGGCTTCAAAGGGCCATCCTACAGCTGATCAGTGTTAAAAGCAAACAAATGAGTCAGGTCGTAAGTGCGAGGACCTTCCAGAAATGACTCTGACCAGCTAGCCACGCCCACCTAGTCACATGACCTCCAAGCCACACCCACAAAATAAGCCATGCCCACCAAACCGGTAGTAAAAAAATTTAGAACCCACCCCTGATCCATAGTCATTCTTGCTATTGATTGTTGAATCAAACCTCCATTTTGTTTGGTGTTAAGCCATAAAAGTTCAGAAGTAAATATTCCTTGGTGGGGGGAAGCTTTTTATACAGAGAAAGTTATAAAAATGTTTAAGGATGCATGCATAATTAGATTTATTTTTCATTTTTGTATGCTCTCTTTCCTCCCATTTGTCACAATAGAAACCATATGAAGTTGCCTAGTGAGCTTCCATGTCTGAAGACTTAGATCTTTCCATTCCTAGTCTATACTTTTTGGACCATAACATTAGAAAACTTTTAAAATACAGTTGGAGTTTGTTTGGCAGTGATAATGACATTTTTGATCAGTTAAATCAAAAGTTCTCTATCTGACTTCCAATGTGTTTTTTTTATGGGCCAATGTAAGAAACATATGAAAGAGCATTAGTTGTTAGTTAAAACAGAAGCTATTCTCTTCTTCTAAGAAGAGGTATATTAGATAAACCATGCCAGAGGCTCAATTCCAGATGTTACTTTCAACCACTGTTTCAATTGACAAGAGTTTCATATATTTTTTTTGAACAAGTTTTATTAAATTTTTCTTTTACATACCTATTTTATGAACAGAGTATTGACCGGGTCACATCTTATACAACTTATAATATAATTATATATTAATTTTTATAATCTATTCCAATCTTCCTTTTTGTTTTTTCCAAATACAATTTACATTATTTCAATTTCTGCCATGATATTCTTTTCCCCTACTTTTTTATCTTATCTTAATCTCTTCTTAATAAACAATATCACTAGCCGCCCTTCAAATCCTAATTTCTTAGTATTACTTCAATTAATTATCTTATTTCTCCATTATAAAGTATATTTCTCAAAATCCCCATCACATTTTTAACTATAAACAATGTACTTTATCTTATTCAATTTTTACATTGAAACCCTTTAATTTAATTGACCTTCCACATCTTATCTTAATCTCTTCTAAGTACATAATAAGCAATATCACTATCTGCCCTTAATTCCTAATTTCTTATTATAGCATCAATTAATTATTTTATTTCATCATTTACAACACATTATTTCAAAGTCCCTATCACACTTTTTTACATTTCAATTTTATCTCTTGATTTCAGTTATTTTCATAATTGAACCAAATTACTATTTCATATTTCATCTGCTGTTCATTTTACAATACACAATATACATCATCATATTTACTTTTTACATTCACAATTACTAATGTTAATACAGTTCCCTTAGATCTACTAATATATACCTTATTTTCCTTCCTCCTTTCCACTATTCTTTCCCTTTTAACCATTTTCTCTTGGTCTCTCCAGAATTCCACTTCTTAATAATTTTTTCCCTTCATGCCATTCTCTGGTCTTCTTCTTTTTATTTTATTTTTATATTTATTATATCTTTTCTCCTGAATCCTTTCTCTAACTTTTGAATCTATTACTCACATAATTCACTTCCAGCTTTTACCTAATATTTTCCTATTTCCTTCTCTTCCCTTTGATTGATTCTTTTTTGGAAAATATTCCCCCCATCCATTTTTTTTTTGCCACTGTAAATCCCAGTGTAATCATCTAATATCTTACCTTCAATTCCTTTACCTTCAATATTATTTTCTTGCTTCTCATTTATATTCTTTTTTCTGTTTAGTGTGTTCTAATGAAGTTTCTAACTTTTTATTGCCCTTTATTGATTCACACACATTTTTAAGCATCTCAATTAATTCCTCACATATCCAAGACTCCATATTGTCAATTTAAAAAAATATTGATATTTTAACTTATGTTTAATTTATTTTAATTTATTCTTTAAAGAAAATAAAAAAGAGGATACATCATTACAAAATGTGTGGGATAGGAGCAAGCATATATTAGAGGACTGACAATGACTTATTTAGGAAAACAGAACAAACAGAATAGACAAATACAAAAGAAACTGGAGGAAGAGTATAAGAAGTTAGAGATGGAACTACAGAAAAATCCACATGATTAAGAATTTGATGGACTTGCAAAAACATAAAATGAATTTAATGGAAAATGAAGATTTGGCGAATAAAATAAAATCAACAAAGCAAAACTTTTTTGAAAATGCAAATAAACCAGGGTGATGGTTGACATATAAAATGAAAAAAGAGAAAGAAAAGAAGTTAATAAACCAATTAGTAGATCAAGATGGGAATATATGCTACCAAAATGAGGAAAATAAAAAAGTAATTGAGAAATATTACAAACAACTATACCAGCAAGAGACAGTTGCAGAGGGAAATATAGAACAATATCTAGGAAAAGCTGGAATACCAAAGATTTCAGAAAAATTTTGAAGAAAGAATATAAATGATGAAATTAAGAGAGGGAATTAAGAGACAAAAGAATGGGAAAACACCAGGACCGGATGGATCACCAGCAGAGTTATACAAAATGTTGCAAGATGTATTAAGTAACGTAATGTTGCAGGTATTTAATGACTTATTACTAGAAGCTAAGATCGTGAACTCATGGATGGAGGCATACATAACTCTTATACCGAAAAAAGAAACAGATCTTCAACAAATAAAGAATTATAGACCAATTTCCCTATTAAATGCGGATTACAAAATTTTTGCATCAATCATGGCTGAAAGACTGAAGAGAGTTACTGGAACAAATAGAGGAATATGGAGCAGTAGTGGGACTGAAAATTAATAAAGGTAAGACAAAAATTTTAGTTAAAAATATGATAGAAAAACAAAAAAGGAAATAATGGAGAAACTAAACATTCAAATAGTGAAGAAGGTGAAATATTTGGGCACTCAGCTAACTTCAAGATGTGTAACCATCAAAGAAGATAACTATTATAAATTGAGAAATTAAATTGAAAAGACTTGGAGAAATGGAGAAATTTGCAGTTATCATTAATGGGAAGGATAGTGTTAATTAATATAAACATATTACCAAGAATCTTATTTCTCTTTCAAACAATACCAATAAAGATTGAGAAAAAGTACTTTGAGAATTTGAATAGTACAATGTGGAAATATATATGGCAAGGGGAAAAAGCAAAAATTAATATAAAAATGTTACATACAAGATTCTAGAATTAGAGGCGGGTTTGTACTTCCAAACTGGGAACTGTATTACCAAGTGACAGTGCTAACGTGGATTAAAGAATGGATCTTATTGAGAAATACAAGACTATTGACTTTGCAGGGACATGAAAGGTTGGCATGCTTTCTTATGGTATGGGAAAAACAGGATACATGGATACTTCCAGAGATATTTTGTAAGAAATGGTTTATTAACAGTGTGGGAGCGAGTGGAAGAAAAACATTACATGGAAATACCAATGTGGCTTTTGACAATGGAAGCTTTGACACATCCAAATATCATTAATATGAAAAATATTGTTAAATATAAAGATATTTTAACAGAAAAGGGAGAACTAAAACAAAAACAAGAGTTGGAAAAGCAAGGAATTCAGACAGATTGATTTACACGATTGCAAATGCAATCAAGATACGAAAAAGATCTTAACCAGTATGGTTTTAATATGGGGAAATCAGAATTGGATGAGATATTGATGGGAACAGATGAAAAAATGATTAAGAAATTATATAATTATCTACTGCAAATTGGATTAGAAGATGAAGAAATAAAAGAAATAATGATAGTGTGGGCAAAAAAAAATTGGCTATACGATTGAATTAGAGAAATGGCAACAACTATGGGAAAGGAATTATAAATTAACAATGGCAACAGCATATAAATTTTTTTTATATAAAATGTTTTATAGATGGCATATGCTACCAGAAAGGTTAGCAAAAATGTTTAAAGACAAATCAGCTAAATGTTGGAAATGTCATCAGTCGCCGGGATCGTATTATCATATGTGATGGTCATGTGGATTCCGTTGACAGTTGCAAAACAAAATGGCAGCTCAGAGCTGAAACTCCAAGGCTAGGAGGGAGATGTTTCAACATTTTCAAGAGTGTGGGGGTCAATTAACCATCCACAGACCCCCCTCCCAGCAAGCTGAGGTATTTTCGGCTCAATAGAGCTGTGGATGGAGCCCAAAGATAAAATCCAAGCTGAACCCGAAGATCAGCTGTTTGTCAGTAAAAAGACTGAGGGCGGTGGGGAGGATGTCAACATCAAAACTTGGCTGTCATGACCGGGTCAACCACTGAGTCTAATACAGCTGATGAAATGGTTGGCGAGACGGTGGCAACAGCGACTCCGGATAGGGTGTTGATAATGATGCCTGGGCTAATAGGCACTGCATGTAGCAACACAGCGGCGATGATGTCTATGGCAAGGAGGGTTACCACAATGGCGAGGGGAATGGCACTAATGGCAGCGACGGCGACGGCAACACCAGGAGGCTGCAAGGAAGCCCTCGTTGTTAATAGAGGAGAGGGCAATGCTGCAAAGGCTATAAATGTTAGGATCCCTTCAACCTCTAGGGATCTGTTGCACTCCTCTTTCTTGAAACTCTGAGGACTTATTAAACTAATTGAACTAAGTAGCCTGAGCAAGGTGATGGATAGGGACTGAGGATTACAAACTGGAGATGACGACTTACTCTCCCCCCTCAACTATCCCTCTCTCCTTTATCAGATCTAGATCTATTACGACCACTCAGCATTAACTTACAATCTTAAATCGATCTGCAGCTTTATTTACCACCTATTCCCCCAAGATTACCCTGATTATTTAACCCTAAATACTTTGTCCAGTGGCTCTGCCTTACTTTTTTGATCTAATCCTCGGCCATCGCTGGTATCAGGACTGGAGATACAGACATCGAGAGTCTTGGATTATGGGGAGATAGACCACCTTCTCTTTGTTTGTTTCAAATGGTTTGGTTGCTGTGAGAGGACGACCCTTTGAGACCTCTACCCCCACCTCCTTTGGATGGACTTACTACAACCACAAGACTTCCCATTGTCATGAGAGGGCGATGATGTTCCGATGTATTGACATTTGTAACATACTGGTCTCCCTTTTACATCTATTTCCTCCCTTATTTTAAATTACCTGTCTTAACCATCTCTAACACTCTTAGAAGAAAATGATTCTTCATCTCCTTCAACTCGCTCCTATCTTTGATGTATTCAACTGCGGAGCTCCTTGCACTGCGAGATTCCCCCCTCTCGCATGTCTGGCCCTCTCAGTTATCAAGGGCCGCCCTTGAGGACGGGTTTTGGAACTCTGAGAGGTGGTTTGCCAAAAAACGACGGCTTTGGGGGTTTTTAGATAAATCTTTAAGTTCTATTTTAAGGGGTTCTGGGAGGGATTGTGGGAATGGATCTGGGGGGATCCATAAATCCACTGAAAGGGGTAATAGGTCTGATAATCATGGTGGGGAGGATGGGGACAGAAATCTGACAAGGATGCAGGGGGATGAAGCGATGGGCATTAGTATAGTAAGTGGGAGGGGCAAATATGACGGCTGCAAGGGGCCATATTATGTTTCGGGAGTGCGCACTTGATGTTTACGAGCGATTGCCCACTCCGACCCCCAAAGCACTGCTCGTTTCCCGGGTTGTTCAGAGTCTCAGACCCTGGGTCTACGGCTGATGTTATGTAATGCCAGGTCAGTGGTAAATAAAGCCCCCCTCATTCATGATCTTATTTCAGAGGGGGGTGCTGACCTGGCAGGGATTACGGAGACCTGGTTAGGCCAGGAGGGAGGAGTTCCCCTTGTGGAAATGTGCCCGCCAGGTTTCCGTGCATTCCATCAGCCAAGGGCTCAGGGAAGGGGTGGGGGAGTGGCAGCAATCATTAGAGAAAGTCTTTGCCCGAGGGAGGCCACTGTTCCTCAGATAGCCGGATGTGAGTCCCTCCTTGTGAAGTGGGGTCAGGGGATTCAGATGGGCCTACTGATTGCGTACTTGGCTCCCTGCCACGTAACAGTGGTCCTGCCTGAGCTGCTCGACATTATAGCCGGGGTGGCGGTGGAAACCCCCAGACTTATTGTTATGGGGGATTTTAACCTGCCATCTGCTGGTGAGATGTCGGAGATGGCTCGGGAGTTCATGGCTTCCATGACGGCCATGGGCCTGACCCAGGTAGTTCAAGGCCCCACCCACTTGGGGAATCACACTCTGGACTTGATTTTTGTCTCTGATCAGTGGCTGAATGATCTAAGAATAGGGGATATAGACATCAAGCCCTTGTCATGGTCTGATCATTCTCTCCTTCACATAGACTTTCAAGTCACTTCCACCCACCGCAGGGAGACGGAACCAACCAAATGGTTCTGTCCCAGGCGCCTGATGGACCCCGAAAGGTTCCTGATGGAGCTTGGGCCATTTCCTGAGACTCTGACTCACGACTCGACTGAGGACCTGGTGGTCGCCTGGGACAGGGCGGCTACTGGGGCCTTGGACCGCGTCGTGCCTTTGCGGCCTCTGACCCGATGCCGATCTCGTCTAGCTCCTTGGTTTTCCGAGGAGCTGAGAGAGATGAAGCGTCGGAAAAGACACCTGGAGAGTGATTGGAGGACAAGCCGATCTGAATCTGACCGAACACAGGTGAGATCTTATATTAAGACCTACCTAGTGGCGATAATAGCGGCGAAGTCTAGCTACTTCTCCGCTCTTATTGCATCTGCAGAGAACCGCCCAGCTGCACTGTTTAGGGTGACCCGCTCCCTACTTCAGGTGGGGGTACGGGAATATCCCTTAAAGGGTCGAGCTGAGGATTTTGTACAATTCCTGCATGATAAAGTCGCTCAGATTCGGGAAGGCCTGGACTCTGATTGGGTAGATCCAGGGGAGGAGACGGGGGCAGGTCTTGAGAGCGTTATCTGGGAAGAGTTTGACTCTGTGGCTCCTGAGGATGTGGACAGGATTCTGGGCAAGCTTAACGCTGCCACATGTTTATTGGACCCGTGTCCCTCCTGGTTGGTACTGGCCTCCCGGGAGGTTACACGAGGCTGGCTCCAGGGGATTATAAATGCTTCTCTGAGTGAGGGTGTCTTTCCTGCCGCCTTGAAAGAGGCGGTTGTGAAGCCCCTCCTCAAGAAGCCTTCCCTGGACCTGGCTATATTATCAAATTATCGTCCAGTCTCCAATCTTCGCTTTGTTGTGAAGGTTGTTGAGAGTGTGGTGGCACGACAACTACCCCGATACCTGGATGAAGTTGTCTATCTGGATCCATTCCAGTCGGGCTTCAGGTCACGATACAGCACAGAAACGGCATTGGTCGCATTGGTCTGGAGGGCTCGGGACAGAGGTTGCTCCTCTATCCTGGTCCTATTAGATCTCTCAGCGGCTTTTGATACCATCGACCATGGTATCTTACTGCACCGGCTGGAGGGGTTAGGAATAGGGGGCACCGTGCTTCGGTGGTTCTCCTCCTTCCTCTCTGACCATTTGCAGTTTGTGTTGGCAGGGGGGCAGAGGTCGACCTCGAGGCACCTTATATGTGGGGTGCCACAAGGGTCAGTCCTCTCACCCCTTCTATTCAACATTTATGTAAAACCGCTAGGTGAGATCATCTGTGGTTTTGGGGTGAGTGTTCATCAGTATGCTGATGACACACAGCTATACATCTCCACCCCAGACCACCCCAATGATGCCCTTGCTGTGATGTCCCGTTGCCTGGAGGCCGTGCGGATCTGGATGGGGAGAAACAAGCTCAGACTCAACCCCTCCAAGACCAAGTGGCTGTGGCTCCCGGCGTCCCGGTATAGTCAGCTGGTACCATCACTGACAATAGGGGATGAGATCTTGCTCCCCACAGAGAGGGCCCGCAACTTGGGTGTCCTCCTGGATTCACGGTTATCTTTAGAAGATCATTTGACGGCCGTGGCCAGGGGTGCCTTTTATCAGGTTCGCCTGATCCACCAGTTGCATCCCTTTCTGGATCGGGACGCCTTGCGCACGGTCACTCATGCCCTAGTTACCTCCCGTATGGACTACTGTAATGCTCTCTACATGGGGCTCCCCTTGAAAAGCACCCGGAGGCTCCAACTGGTCCAGAACATAGCCGCGCAGGTGATTATGGGCGCAGCTCATTACGCCCATGTAACACCTCTCCTACGCGAGCTGCACTGGCTCCCAGTGGTCTTCCGGGTGCGATTCAAGGTGTTAGTTATCACTTTTAAAGCGCTCCATGGCTTAGGACCTGGGTACCTACGAGACCGTCTTTTGCCACCAATAGCCTCCCACCGACCAGTTCATTCTCACAGGGAGGGACTACTCAGGGTACCGTCAGTCAAATTATGTTGACTGGCGACTCCCAGGGGGAGGGCCTTCTCTGTGGGGGCTCCAACCCTTTGGAATGAACTTCCCCCGGAGATACGGAATATCCCTGATCTCCGTGCTTTCCGCCGTGCCCTCAAGACCCTGATGTTCCAACAGGCAGGGCTAAGCATACAAACATGCAAATGATTTTTTAAATGTTATCTAATTCTAGGTTTTATTTAATTGATCAAACTAAGTAACAATTTTAATTAGCAATTTTATGATGTTTGTGTGTCTATATTTTTCTTGACTGTACACCGCCTTGAGTCCTACGGGAGAAAGGCGGTATAGAAATATAATAAATAAATAAATAAATAAATAAATAAATAAATAAATAAATAAATAAATAAATGTAAGGAAGCAAAGAATTATTGGGTTAAAATACAAACATGATTAGAAGGAATGCTACACCAGGATATAGAGTTAAGACCAGAGACATTTTTATTGGGAGTTTTACCAGAGAAATATGGTAAAGAAGATACGTATTTGATTATACATATAATAACAGCAGTATTTGCATAAAACTGGAAAGCAGAAAAAATCCCATTAGAAGGCGAGGTAATAAAGAAAATTTTAGAATGTGCATAAATGAACAGATTAACATTAAGAATAAAAGATAAAGAGGAATCGGTGTATTTCAAGACATGGAGACGTTTTTATGATTGGCTAGAAAAGGAATATGAATAAGAATAAATGAGAGAAAAGACCAAAAAAATAGAAATCCAGATGACACCTGAGTAAATGAAAAAGGGTGAAGGAGGGGGGAAATGAAAAAAGGTACTATATAAATGTACATTAAGGATGATATATGTATAACTAGCAAAATAGAAAAGAAATTGAAAGGAAAATGTGGGTAAACATAAGATCAGGGTTGCTCGAATACCATCTTGATAAAATATTGAATTGAAAATGGACACAACAACAGAGAGGGAAGGGAGAGAGGAGTAGAGGGACAGAGAGAAGAGAGGAAAAGAGAGAGAGAGAGAAGAAAGGAAGGGGAAATAAGAGTAGGAGAGAGAGTTAGAAAGAGAGGAAGAGGGGAGGAATGGGGGAAAGGAAGGGGAAGGAGAGAAGGGGAAGGAGAGGAGGAAAGAAGAAAGTTGAAAAGAATAGAAGAAGGGTAAAAGGGGAGAAGGAGAGGAAGTTGTGGAAGAAGCGAGATATAGAATGGTAGAAGAGCAACCCCGAATGTATTTTAAAGTTTTAGGATGAAGAATGAACCAATATGAAAACCAAAAGATAATATGTATGATAAGAATGGTTAAAGAGATTGTACATTTATATATGTTTTATGAGAATTAAAAAATATTTTTAAAAATATTTTAAAAAAGAAAATTAAAAAAAAGAAAATACTTTCAAATTTCTTTTCCTTTTATTGTTTTTAATTTCTCCAAATTCAGTTTTAAATCCAGTTGCAAAATTTCCTTTCTTGGGCTTTAATATTTTAACTCCTCTTTGTTCTTCCTTCAAATTTCAAAACTATCAAAATTATTTCAAATCCTCATTAAAAAAATACTTTCCCTCAGGTTTCTTTTTCTTGTATTAGTTTTAATTTCTCCACATCCAATTTTAAATCCAAATATAAAGTTTTCTTTTCTGGACTTTAGAACTTTCACTTCCTCTTTGTTCTTCTCCCTCCATTAAAATTCCAAGTGCCAATTAGTCACTCATTTCCTTGCCAGGGCACCTTTTAAAGTTTTTTTTATTTCCCTTTTTTACCTGTGAGTTGGCCAATCACTCACCCAGTACCAGTACTCTGTTCAAATACTGCTCCTGCACAAAACCTTATTCTGGTTGCCCCAGCTTCAAAGCAGTCATTTTTAATGGTCTCTACCTCCACCGCCAATTCGAAGAGCTGGCTCCGACCTTCGAGGAATTTGCCTGTTCCTCTTGGTCATCCGAGGCGCCTCTCCTTCTTCACCGTCCTTACAGGATGGTTCTGGTCCGAAGACCGCCCCAAAAGTGGTTTATCTGGCTGGATTTTCATGAAGCTCGTCAGAGCCAGCTATTTTCCAGCCAGACTCGCTACAACACTTCCGGTTTCCTCACCAATTGACAGAGTTTCATATGGGCATATACAGATGTAGTTGGGTTATGATATGAGAAATGCCTTTGCAACCGAATGGAGAATACTGAACATAAGAATTTAGACTGGATTCTAAACTATTTACAATTTATTCTTATAAATGCAAAATTATTATACATAGTTTTCCTATGTAGCTATATGTAAGTGAATAAATATTCATGTATGCAAAACAATTACCTTGTTTATTCATTTGGTCATTTAAAGAAATGATACAGATTAAAATATATGAGAAAGGCAGGCTAGGGACAAAGACCTGGTATTCATATTCATACAAGCACTCAAGAAGAACAGACCAGGGAACAAGTAAAGAAGGAATCAATGTTATGAAACATATAAAGAAATCCAAAAACATATGTAACCGTAATGAACTGTTAAATCAATCTATAAAGAAATATATATTTGTAACCATCTATTTCACAGGATTTAACATTTTATTTATAACATCATCCTACACCTTATTTACTCTTCCAATACAATATTCAAATCAGAGTATAAGATGATTAATTTCTTAATACATGTTTTTTATGTCAAAATATCTGACAATTGAATAAGATTAAAATGCATCATAACAAGAAATAATATTATTTGAAATATTTTAATCTAGCATTGGATGTGCAATTTATCAGATAAAAGAAATCATATTCAACAGAAGATTTCATTCTTTGAACATATCCAACAGAAGATTTCATTCTTTGAACATATCCAACAGAAGATTTCATTCTTTGACAGCAGCATGTTGCTAAAATACACCATTAAATATTATTATAGATATAGATGTATTATGTACTGTATATACTTATTTAAAATTTGAAATTGTTTGAAATTCTTATTTCTTATTTTAATTCTTTCTTATTTCAAAATTTGACTTTGACAAGAACTTAGCAGGTAGTCCTCCCTACACACTAGGGGTGAAATTCAGCCAGTTCTATCTGGATTGCGTGATACAGTAGGGCTGACTGCGTGAAGCCCTGCCCACCTGCAAGGACATCATGACTTCCCTTTTTTGTGACGATTTTCAGCCTCTGTGCATGCGGCGCATATATTTGTGAACCAGTAGAGAAGATAAGTGAATTTCACCCCTGCTACACACACCATTACTTCTTAGACCTTCATCATGGAAAGGATAATTATGGCTTTACAAGACTATTAAAAATATGAATAGGAGCATACATTTAAAACCAATCACTTTTGGTTGTAGCAAAGAAATATAAGGAAATTAATTCACTTACCAGAAATGGATGGGAATTAGTTCAGCAGTAGTAGCATTCCTGCTGTCAGGTTAACAAATTATACAGATCACATAATAAGCTATTATTATTAGTTTTCAGAAACCAGCAATGGCAGGAAGGAGCTGTATCAGTCAATCAAAATATATTAAGTTACAGAACTAAACAACATGAATATTAGTTTGATCTATTGGTGCTATCAGTACAAAAGGCAGTTTTGGGTTGGAAAAAAGCTAAAAGGTTATATAATTTCAAGAACAGTTTTGGACTTCTCCTTGAAATTTATTACAATTTCTGTAGAATGCCACTATTTTTCTCTCTTTCTAACTGAAAACATTGAAAGATACCACTAGAGTAATACACTTAGATTAATTCAGATCAGAGTGGCTGAACCACTTCTTAATTGATCAAGGCATCTTAGAAGTATGAAAAAGAAAATAACTTTATATGTGTTCCAGCTTCTCATTTTTCTCAGTGCAAAGGTTATCTGCATCTAAAATGTATTTTTCACTTTCTCATATTTGCTCAATGACTTTCAAAGCACAATATAAATTCCATTGTCAAGATGAACAATTATTTTTACTAATCTGCTGAGAATGCCACAGGCCAGAAACATTTTAACACTATGTCCCAAAAGTGCTTTTTTTCAAGAGACAACTGGACTATCTGGTTTTTCTTTGAAGTCGTTTTGCTTCTCATCCAAGAAGCTTCCTCAGTTCTGACTGGATGGTGGAGAATGGAAGGATTTATAATCCTTGCAGACAGCTGGTCATTTGCATTCTTTTAGTGAGTCACTAAGGTCACCTTGAGGTTTTTCATATCATCAGGGTCACCTGAGTGGTGCAAATGGGTGTGGAGCCTTCTTGGAACTGTTGAAAGGACTGCATTGTAGATTAGAGATAAATGATGTTGTATCAGTGGTGGGCTGCTTCCAGTTTGCCCCGGATCGGGCGAACTGGTAGCAGAGGTGGGAGGTTCCACCCACCCACCTGGATGCTCCTGTGTGCATGTGCAGAAGCATCATGCACAGAAGCGTCATATGCAGAAGTGTCACGCGCACGCACGAGCATGCACAAGCAAACCAATAGCAAACTAAATTGAAACCCACTACTGTGTTGTATCCCTCCCTCTCTGTTGAAAGAAGACTGTTCAGTTTTGGCATAGATGGCCTCTTTAACCCCTCTTTCAAACCAGCGGTCCTCTCTGTCCAAAATGTGGACTTTGCTGTCTTTAAAAGAGTGCCCTGTGTCTTTTAAATGCAGATGGACTGCTGAATCTAGTCCTGATATGTTTGTTCTGCTATCTTGTGCCATGTGCTTAACAAGTGGTTGTTTTGTTTCCCCAATGTACAGATCTGCACATGGCTCACTGCATTGTACTGCATATACCACGTTGCTCAGTTTATGTCTGGTGTTTTATCCTTTGGGTGGACAAGCTTCTGCCTTAGTGTATTCTTGGGTTTGAAGTGTGCACATATGTTATGTTGGCTGAAGGTCCTTCTGAGTTTTTCTGATATTTCTGAATGACAACTTGCTTCATTTATTGTTCTCATCATTGTCCGCTACGGAGGACCTCCTGTAGGGTCTTTTTTGAGATTTGATGAAGGCCGACTTGGGATAATCACATATTCTGAGGGCTTCCTTGATGTGTTGTTGTTCTTTTTCTTTTCCATCTTTGCTGGTAGGCAGGTCTTCAATTCAGTGATGTAGGGTTCTGATGATTCCCATTTTGTGCTCCAATGGCTGGTAGGAATCAAAATGTAAATATTGATTTGTGTGAGTACGTTTTCTATAAACTTCATAGCCAGGAAGACTATTTTCCTTAACATCTTCTGGTGTGAATTTGATGTATCTGTCCACAAGAGTTGATACGTTTGATGAATGCTTCCAATTCTTGTCTTTTGATCTTGACTCAAGTTTCATCCACATACCTATACGGTGGATGGAATTCCTGTGAAGGAGTTTAGGACTTTGGTTTCTACCTCTTCCATGTAGAGATGGGCTACAATAGGGACACAGGTTTACCCATGGCAACATGGCACAGCCGTGTTTTTGTCTGTAGAAACCTTTCGTTATATTTAAAATAGGTAATGATCAAGCAGAGGTCCAGCATGGCACATATGTAGTCTGAGCTGAGGTTGGTTCTGTCACCTAAGGTAGGTTACAGAATGCAGGTGAAGAAAGAGGTCACATTATAGGAAACCCTGGTCTCATCTGCGTCTGGTTTTAATTTCCAAACTTTGCTGGTGAACTCCTGTGAATTCTTGATGTGATGGGTGGTGATGGCAACTAGTGGAGCTAATACAGTAGTGGCCAAAATTGTAGAAACCTTTTGGGAAAAGTGTATTTTTGAGGTTTGATGACTAATAATACCACTTTATTGATCTTGGTCTCATCACTCCAAGTAACACTGTCCCATTGTTCCTCTATCTAGGTAACATGGGTTTTAGCCCAGTTTAGTCTTTTCAACCTTAGTTTGAGAGATAAAATTGGCTTTTTCATGGAATTCTAGATTTAGGCCAAATTCCTGCAGTCTGCTCTGAACAGTCCTTGCTCTCAACTTCATATTGCATTGTGCCATTTCATCATGTATACACTCAGTTGATTTTCTTCTGTCATGTAGGCACAGTCTCTTAATTCTTCTAGCATCATTTGCTGTTGTGCACCTTTTCCTGCCTTTACTAGTGTGGTTTTGTAGTGACTGAGTCGCCTTATACTTCTTCAAAAACTTAGAAATGCCATCTTTGGTTAAGTTTCCACTAATTTTTCTTTTAATTTCTTTATAACTGTAGCCTTGTTCACTTAATAATATTATTTTACATCACTTTCTGAGCGACCAGTCAATTCTTTGCACCATTACTTTAATTTTATTACATTTTACAAGCTAACTAAATGAAAGAACATAAAAAACCCCAATCAACTTGATAGTGATCACATAACAGACTGACAAATATCCTCCTCTCAGCTTCAATACATGACATCAATAATTGAATCCTACTGTGATCTGATTGGCTCATTGCCAAAACAAGATGACACTTGATTGGCTTTCTAAACACTCATGCTCATTGGTTACAATCAGATGAAGGAAAGCTACCTGATATCAACCTAACCAAGTTGTGCTTCCTTTTTCTGGTTATTTGGCTATTACTTTTCATAAAATACAGATAATTGAACAAACTTTGTTGCATTACATTCTTGATTAAATTATCTTTCCATTGATATATAATTTTATAGTAGTACTCCAAAAAAAGATGATGTTATTAGTCATCAAACCTCAAAGATACACTTTTCCCAAAAGGTTTCCACAATTTTGGCCACTACTGTAAGGTGGTTAGATGTTTTGCAATGTTGTAGGTGACAGAGTTGATGTTGCTGACAATTGGTCTAAGTGGAGCTCCCTCTTTGTGGATTTTGGGGAATCCATATATGCATGAGGTAGCTTCCCCAGGGTAAAGATGGTAATTCCCTAAACCATTGTAGCCAATCTCTACATGGGAAGATATTAAGGAAAATAATCTAGCCTTCATGAACTGTGCAGAAAAGCCACACACACAGATCAATATTTACATTTTGATTCCCACCACCCACTGGAGCACAAAACCAGCTCATAGTTCTATTAGGGTAGGATCAACTTAAAAACTAGAAATGGGATGTAGGTTATTGACCATTCTGCTTTAAAAAGCAGTAATCCTAATATTCATTTGCAAAATAAGTAATACAAAGCAAAACAACAACAGTTGATAAGCTAAAATTTCTAATATCTTCCTATATGTAGCTATATATTGATATTCCTGTTGAGTATCAAAGAGAAGAGTTCACAAAACTTTAATATTTGTGCAGTTTAGGGTAGAAATACCACAATAAACATATTGCCAAGTTCAATTTATATCAAAATGAATTAGAAGGGTTTTCTAACCTTTGTTTATTCATTTTTACTTTATTTCTTTATCCCTTTTTCTTATTTTTCTATATGTTCTTTAAAACGGCAAAAGCAAACAGCAGTGGCGATCCCTGCCACCTAGAACAGCTGATTGGTGGTATTCTGGGAGGCCGATCCAACCACCAATCAGCTGCTTGGCAGCGAAGGCTCCAGTGTTCCCTGGCAATGGTGAACGGTGGCAGCAGTGACAGGTGATGGAGATCCAACTGGCACCAACCCCCCTCCCACCACTACAATATTCACTCTATAAGACGCATAGACAGTTCCACCCATTTTTGGGGGGTGCATCTTATAGTGCAAAAAATATGGTACACAAAGAAAGATACAAGTTACCAGAAATCAGTATGGATTATGCCAGAAAGACTAAATCACAAAGTGAATTAAGACTTGTGAGAAATGTCCAACAAAAAGGTGTAAGTGATATGTCAGAAAGCAAATTAAAAACGTAACAAATGGATAAAATTATAATAAGTGATGGCAAAAAGAGACTATACATTCACTCATTTTTATATCTGTTTTCTAGTAGAAGTGATACCATTGGCAAAAGGTTTGGACTGCAGCTAAAAAATGCTAATGAGAGAATAAAATTACATTTAGTTTATTTAAACAAAGTTAAACTCCATGGCCAGATGCACTACTGTATTGAATTATTTAAGATTTTGAAGGAACTAGCAAAGGTGTAATTTTCTCTTTAAGCATTCTTAGAGATATGGAAGTCTGGTGAGGTTCCAAAAGGCTGGCAAATTTCATTTCTGTATACAAAAAAAAAAACAAAAAAATAAAAAAAATAAAGATAAAGAAGACCTGAAAAATTACAATCTTGTCACCTTAAAAATTAACAAGTAATGCCAAGCTAATCTCATTTTTGTCTTCAATAGAATGACTAGCTTAATAGAGCAGAGAAATGTGTAGACACAGCATATCTTGACTTCAGCAAAGCATTCAGTGAAATCTATCATGCTATCTTCATTAATAAAATGGATAAAAATAGACCAGATTATAAATACGTTAGATTTATAATTGGTTGAATGATCACAGGTAATGAGTGCTTGTTAATGTCTCCACATCTGCAAGAGTACTGCAAAGTGGAATGCCACATAATTCAGTTCTGTCACCAGTATTATTTAACAAATTTTTAATGGCCTGGATGAGGACATTAAGGGGATGATTTTCAAATTGACATATAACACAAATTTGTAAGACATGATTAAAACTTTAGAAAATTTAGATTGGTTTGAGCATGGACCCAAAACAAGCAGGATGATACTTAATAAGAAGAAATATAACATCCTCCATCTAGTGAGAGAAAAAGAAGAAATATAGGATAGCAGAGATCTTGTTTCATCATAATTCATGTGGAAAGGGTTAAAGTATTGCAGCAGATAACAAGCTAAACATTAAGCAACAGCAGCTAAAATTTTTAGATGATACTTTGGGATATATTAAAAGAAACGCCCAAATAAGGACAAATAATTTCTTTCTCTATATTTTTTTCTTAGTTTACTTGAACTCTATTTTGGCATCACAGTCTATGAAAAAAAAAAAAGAATTGACAAACCAGAGTGAGCTCAGAAGAAAATTACCAAGATGTGGAGGGGAGAGGAAACAAATATTTAAATATCTCAAAGTTGCTCTTTCAAAGGGTAGCTGGACTGTTTTTTCCTTGAGGAAGAAGAACAAAATATTTAACTTCTCATTCAAGAAGCTTCTTCAGTTGTGATGGCGGGGGAGGGAGGGAATGAAAGGATAAGTACTGACAGTTGAGACTGGGTGGTGGAGATAAATCATAAAAGAAGCCATTTATGTTAACATTGAGCAGCCCTCTCTCAACAGGAGGGATAAGATACCACCTATCTCCAGTCTAAAATGCAGTTATTGCACAGTTGCAAGAAGATTCCACAACCAATTGCATACAGATTTAGGTGAGGGCAAAGATAAACCACAAGTGGTCTCAAGAGCTCTCAGGGAGAGTGCTAACAACCAAATGACTGCAAAGTCTTTTTTTTTTAAATTTGATTTATATGCCGCCCTTCTCCGGAGACTCAGGGTGGCTTACAATGTGCTCAGCACATTGCTCCAACCGCCACTATCTAGTCAGAATCTATCCTTCCATTCCCTGACCATCCAGTCTCAACTGCCAGTACCTATCATTCCATTCCCCACCACCACCACATCACAACTGGTGAAGTTTCTTGAATGAGAAGTGAAACACATTGTTCTTCTTCCACAAGGAAAAAACAGTCCAGTTGCCTTTTGAAAAAGGTCTTATCAGTTCCATATTAAAATGAGGACACTTTTGTATTTTTGATATTTGTACAGAATGATATCATTTCTTCTCTATGAAAATTACATCCAACCTTCAAGCAAACACAGTTCTGGGGATCCTTTCCAGGACCATGACAGTGGTAGTTGCATAGCCAATAATATCCAAATCCATCATGATGCTGTCATTGGTGATACTGCATTGCACTTGGTAGGATGCTTAAAGCAGCAGTTTTCCAATTTCTACCCTTACTCCAAGATGTTATAATCTTCCTGCCCAAACATAATAGATCTAAGTAAACCTTCAGAGTTCTGTGTAGAATCTGTAGTATTTAACTATGTTTGCCAATTTACATGACACATATAATGGCTGCAATCATCTACACAGTGAACTCCCATATTAACTATCTCTTTTATTCCACAAAATGTTGCCCATAATAGCAGAACTGTTTTGATTTTTCTAATATCCTGCCAAATCCTTTGAGTTTTATGAATTAACATCTCAAACAATTTATGTAATTCAAGAATTGACTTTGGAGTTATTGCCTTTCAGACAAACACAAGAAAGATGCAGAAATCATATGCATATCTAATATGCTTTGTCCTTTGGAAATAGAAATTTCCTAGGTGAAATATCTTACTTTCTAGTTTCTCTAACAGAGAGATGGTATGGGTCTGGTTGAGTAGGTGGATAGCAAACGGAGTCTCTTTATTATAGGCAGACTTAGTTTCTATTTATATAATATCAACCCATTAGGTAGGGTCAAAGCCAAGTTCAAAAGAGTGTCCTGCAACAAATACAAATACTTATAAGTTTTACAAATATTTTTCATACATTAGGTAAAGGTAAAGGTTCTCCTCGCACATATGTGCTAGTCGTTCCTGACTCTAGGGGGCAGTGCTCATCTCCGTTTCAAAGCCGAAGAGCCAGCACTGTCCGAAGACGTCTCGGTGGTCATGTGGCCAGCATAACTAAACACCAAAGGTGCACGGAACGCTGTTACTTTCCCATCAAAGGTGGTCCCTATTTTTCTACTTGCATTTTTATGTGTTTTTGAACGCCAGGTTGGCAGAAGTTGGGACAAGTAAAGGGAGCTCACCCTGTTATGCAGCACTAGGGATCCAAACTGCTGAACTGCCGACCTTTCGATCGACAAGCTCAGTGTCTTAACCACTGAGCCACCGCATCCCAAATGCTTAGCCACTTAGCCACCGTATCCCAAGTTTCATACATTACATTAATATAAATGACACTAGAGACATTACATTGCATTAATACATGTCTTCTTCACATTTCCAAATCTTTGCTCAAAGCTAAATTTTCTATACGTCTTGCATGATGACCAACACATGATGTTAGGCTAACTTAAATGCATGACTCATCACCATAATATAATATTGTGCAAAATCTAAAGCAAGAACAAACAAATCAAGGCTAGATATGGGACTTGGACTTATTAAAAAAAATAGTAACTGGGAAGAGGATTGCTAAGATTTTTATATTTTCTATTAAAGAATAAAGTCTACATTAATATTTGTAGCACAAATGAAGTAAGATTCAGACTTAAATTGTGAATCAACATTAAGAAATGTGATTTTTTAAAAATCAAGAATATATTTCCAAAGCAAATTATATTATAAATGCTTTCTCCTTCCAAGGCTTTCACTAATCAATTATAATCCCAATTTAATTAATTAGCTTTTAACTAGCATTAACAAATTGCTCAATCACATTTGTATGTTTCTGTGATATATGATGTGACATTACAATATAATCAACATTTAAACATTTAATTTGTTTAATTATTGTGATAAAAGTGATATAAGGTTATGATAATTCAGATTGTGAATGTAAAGTTAATGAAAAAGTAAATGAGCATAATATTGGATACTTCTTTCTCTTATTTAAATATAGTTTGGGGATTGCTTCATACACTACAGATAATCCAGAGACATAAATAATGCTTAAACCCAGTTGAAATAATTAGTATTAATATTGATTAATCTCTCTGAACTGATACTTTAGACTCTAAATTTAGTATGTACCCAGACAATATCACATAGCATCAGCTCATGGAAGTTATTGGTAAATCTTACTTTACTATTTGCTAAGCGTCAATCCACTTTTTCCCATGAAAGAAGTGGTACAATTGGTGCATAAGATGTGCAAAGTCCTTTCTGGCCACAGCTGCCATGTGCTCTTTTGAGCAATAGCAGTGAATCCAGGAAGATGGCCTACTGTTTCCAGAGGGTCTGCATGCCATAGCTGTACTTCATTGTCCAGCTGCATGAGATAGTTCTAATGGTAACTATTCTGCCCTGGAAATTGTATTTTCCTTGTTAAACTGTATGTTGAAGAAAGGACACACTGATATGCATGGAGAAATAGCCTGAATTGACTTGGTTTGTATCAGCAAACGTGTGGCTTCAGTCAGTTCTGCTGATTTGCTGTAGGAACATCCTTTTCCACATGGTCCCTAACCTACTTTCTTGCTTCCCCTCTCCCTTTTGGACTGATCAACCAGTTGACCAAATAAAATTGCCTTGCCTGGATTAATCCACAAAATTGGATATCATTGAAAAAACTTACCTCTTGTACTTTTGTAGCCTGGCAAGAAATTCCCTTCTTCGTGCCTCTCATATAATGTTCTTAGGGTAGTTTACAGCTCCCATGTCTATCCCTACAGCTTAAATCTTTTTTCAAATTCCTGCTCTTTAATACTTACCTAAGGGCTGCACAAATTCAAACCACCACTGAATAACTACCAAGACACTAAACATAAATGTGTTTATAATATAATCATACATGTATGCCTTAGCCTATATACAAAACATTTAATGAAGTGTTTCTATATTTTTTCAGCACTAGTTTATTTAAGACCTAATCTGGAAAAGAGGGCACTATAATCAAAAGTCTAATTGGGTATTTTTCTGAATGATCCATTTTTATCTAATTAAATAATAAGATACTTTTATGAAATTACACCTTTATCTTATTTAAAGAGACAAATATACATTTGCAAAGGAATGAGTCACATCAACTTTAATAGCAGTATTGCTAGGGTAACAAAGAGACAAATGTTATTAACATAATATATACATTTGCCCTCTTCCTGCTCTATTTGACGAACTGTATAGCGAATTGTATGCATGAATTCTTCTTGTTGGAGCAGGTCAATAACTGTGTTTTAAATTCCTAACTCTAGAAGAAAGAGGTAATGGCCTTGAAGGATAAGAGGTAGAGCAACTACCAAGTCAATCAGAAAAAAGAGGTTTAAGCCTAGGCCAAGAAAACAATGTGAGAACACAACTCAGACAGGATTGTATCTAGTTCATTTGTACAAAGATAAAGTGAAGGATATGAAGCACATTCACACTTGAAAGATTATGTTTTTATTTATTTGTATCCTGCTTTCATTATTTCACAAATAACTCAAGGCAGTGAACATATTCAACACACCTTTCTCCTTCTCTTTTACCCACAACAGCAACCCTGTGAGATAAGTTTGTCTAAGAGAATGGCTGGCTCAAAGTTACCCAGCTGGTTTTCATAGCTAAGACGGGACTTGAATTCAAGTCTCCTACTTTCTAGCCTGGTAGCTTAATCACTAGACCAAACTAACTCTCTAAAAAAGAAAAACAAACAAACAAAAGTTACCATAGATGTTACAATAAAAGCATTCCTAACCTATGTGAATTTGATTTCTTAGTCTGGTCTACCTTAGCGGACTGATACTAAATTAAACTATTCTGTCATGACATGTGAGTTATGCACTCACTACATAAAGTACATTCAGACAAGGGCGCTGCTGTAAAAAATTACACATATAGAACTGAAGCCATTTTTAAAATATAATTCAACCCAAATTCCTTTAGATTTTGGGACATTAATTCTTATATATTATTTCTTTTTGGTCCTAATGGTTATTTAATCATTTATTATAATAAATATTGCTTCACAGCTTTTTTAATATATTTAAAATGGTTTATTTCTGTTCTATATAAATCAGTGCTAGTTTTGCAGTTCTATTTAGTCATGGCTGATCTGCATATTAAATTAAGGTTTTAGAAGAAATATACTTTGCCTATGTGACACTTTTAGGCTAAGCATTATAATGTTGCATTAGTAATACCAGAGTATTAATTGAGTCTGTACACAGAGTAAATATTTGTGTTAAGGTTGTAGAACGCTTTTTCTTATGAAACTTTTACAGTCTGTAATACCTTCAATTTCTGGGCATTTGCCTCTTCAAAGAAACAAATTCCTTTTTTAATTTTAAACAACACATTACTTGCTAGAGGAAAAAATCCCAATTAGTTGGCAAAATTTCTTTGAAAAGGAACAGAGAGATGTCATTTTAATGTTTTCTAATCATACAAATCGATACCCAAGATTTTTGTACTTGCACATGACCTTCCTCAAATTATTCCTCTGTTTTGGCTGTTTCAGAATGAGTACTGGCTATTTGATAAAAAAAAATACTAAGTGTATGGAATGAGGGGCCCTCATCACTTCTGCCAGACTCCTCTTGACAGCGTGATGATAGAAGCATCACAGCCCTGGAAGAGTAAATGCAAACTGACAAGAGATGAGCCTTTAGATGTTGAATATAATCTTGAATTGTGCTTGAAGTGTCTTATTATCTTGTCTTTTGATGTCTGAAGGGTGTCTCATTGTTAGAAAAAGGAAAAACCCTTGCACATCTTTTGCCATCTTTAAAAATTGTTTGGCCTTTAACAACTGCTTTTCCAACTAATGTCCATTTTTCTTGACAATAAATATGGCAGGTCGTCAGCAAAGTGACAAACAATTTACTTTACACGCTAGGCTTTTATGGGTTTTGAGAGCTCATGTGGAAGCATATTTTAAAAAGCACTTGGAAATTAGCACCATTACAAATGTTAAGACAACTGAGATTTCAGTATGTGTATATATTGTGACTAAGGGTTATGTGATCATTCTTTACTCCCATATTTCCTGCTGTTTCCCCTACATCACCATCAACTTACTACTCAAGTTCTTTATTTCTACTCTTTTTAATATAAGAAAGAAAACAGCAACAAAATGTTCCTCTCTTTAAAAAGGTCATTTGCTGGAATACATATTGTATGCATAAAATTCCTATTATTAATCATAACAAATCAATATTTGTGTTAATGGGCATTGGGGCATAGTCCTATGTGCATTCCAAGCCTCAATCATGTATACTTTTCCAACAACGTGCTTAATGTCCCTCCACCTTTAATTTAAGTTTAATGATAAATCAGATCAATATGTTTTCTTAGCAATGCAGTCATAGGCAGGCTAGTTCTGTCACGGAATCCATTTTGCTACACAGTCAACTACTGTTTCCCAGGTTCCTGTGACTCTGAGGATCTATAAGAATACTCAAATGAATCATAAATTGTTACAAGGTTCAGGTTATTGTATCATTATAAAGAAACATATTGATGCACTGCAGATCACAAGATATCCCAGGTTCTGCAATTGTTTATTACAACTACCAAATGAATGTATATAAAAAAATCAAAGATAAACATAATATAAAACAGCAGGAAGCTGTCTTTTAAAGAAGATTCTTTTATATCAACCTCAAACCTGCTTTGAACAGGACCAACAAAAAAGCCTGTAAGATGAATAAAAGCTGGAATGAAGGAAATATTACATATACAAATATCAGTTAAGCAGCATTATATTGGATTAATGTATATTGCTGTATTTTGTTCACTTTTTAAATCAAAACACAGTGTTTGATTCTGTTCAAATTTGTCATTCAATGCAATTTTAAAAAGAAAGTTTCATGTTCTACAAAAGGAATGTAGTTAAATCCTAGAGTTAAGGATATATTTACTCAGTTTCACTGTATTTAAAGCATAATCCCATAAATCCCAGAAACTGAATTCATTTCAATTGTATTTTGTATGTCCTAAAATACAATTGCATTAAATTTGAAAACTAAGATGTGTAGAAAGTTAGCACCCACCCTTCTCCTAGAAAAATGAAATATTCTAGGAAACATTAAAAAGGCAGAATATTATATTTCCCTGGATGAGAAACAGAGAAATGTGGTTTTTTTAAAAGGCAGGAAGCAGACCCACTCTTAATAGCCCTCATCCTCCTCAATAGCCACAGCTCCAACCGGCGCAACAGGATACCATGGTCGATGGTATCAAAAGCCGCTGAGAGATCTAACAGAACCAGGATAGAGGAGCAACCCCTATCCCGAGCCCCCCAGAGATCATCCACCAATGCGACCAATGCCGTTTCCGTGCTGTGTCCAGGCCTGAAGCCAGACTGGAGCGGATCCAGATAAACAGCTTCATCCAGGTACCCAGGAAGCTGTTGCGCCATCACACTCTCAACAAACTTCGCCAAGAAGGGAAGGTTGGAGACCAGGCGGTAGTTAGCCAAAACAGCTGGATCCAGAGCAGGCTTCTTGAGGAGGGGCCTCACCACCACCTCTTTCAAAGCGGATGGCAAGACACCCTCACTCAAGGAAGTGTTGATAATCCCCTGGAGCCAGCCTCGCATAACCTCCCAGGAGGCCAGCACCAACCAGGAGGGACACGGGTCCAATAAACATGTGGTCACGTTCAGCTGCCCCAGTATCCTGTCCACGTGATTTACATTCCAATACTTGACAACTGGTTCATTTTCATGATAACTGCAGTGCTCCAGGGTCATGTGATCACCTTTTGTGATCTTCTGACAAGCAAAGTCAATGAGGAAACCAGATTCAGTTAACAACCATGTTCCTAATTTAACAAATGTTTTTTGCCCCAGTTGTTAAATGAATCATTGTGGTTGTTAAATTAGGGTTTAGCACTGTTAAGTAAATCTAGCCTAGGTTGATAATAGTTACCTCTTAAATTCAAGTTAATAGTAATTAGTTTGGGAATATCAACAGTACTCTGCATGTTATTTGGCATAAATAACAGCCAGGGGCAGGGGTGAAATGTAAAAATGTTTGCTACCAGTTCTGTGGGCGTGGCTTGATGGTCATGTGACCAGGTGGGCATGGGCAACTTGACATCACTCACTGTTAGAACCAGGAGCTGTACATTTTGAAGCACATTCTGCCCCTTCTGAAGCCCCCAACACTTTGAGTTTCTTTCCGCCACCCAAGCGAACATCGGAGGCTTCTCTTGCCCTGCCTTCCATCCCGGAGGGCCGCACATTCCCCCCCCCCAATCCTCCATACAAACCCAGTGGTGAAATCCAAAAATTCTTTCCTCTTTCTTTCTTTCTCTTTCTCTCTTTATTTCTCTCTCTCTCTCTCTTCCTCCCTCCCTCTCCCTCACTCCCCACCCCCCACACCCAGGGAATAACTGTAAGGAAATTCGACCACGTTCTTTCTGTCTCTGGAAAGATATTAAAATAAACCTTGCATTACAAAAAGAGTGACTGTCAGGCTGTTTCAGCACAGAGCCACGAGGTTGCCTCAAGGAGAGCAGATGAAACTGAATCTCTCTCTCACTCACACACACAATCTCTCTCTCGCTGCCTGACTGCAGCAGGAAAAGGCAGGCAGCCATCTCTGTCTCTCATCTCTCTCTTTCTTCCTCTCTCGTTCGTGTGTGTGTGTGTGTGTGCGTGCGTACCTGTGTGTGTGTTCCCTCTTGAACCATTTCCAAAAACAGGCAAGGGTTGAGTTTGTTTGGGTTTTTTTTTTGCTGATATTGTTTTTTCTTCTTTGGGTGTTTTTTACCATATGATTTAAATCAAGAGTCATTTCAGGTTCCCAGATAAATGAAGCTCTTTCATCCCCCTGCTGTGGTCCCCTGTTGGCTGGCTGCCCCCCTCGCCCTTCCCTCCCCCTCACTTCTCACCTGTTCTGAAAAGAGAATGGTGATGATGGCAGATGGAGACTCACTCCATATTCCAGAGTGGAAGCGAAGCACCCCTCTACTTGCCTCTTTTTCCAGCCCTTGTTGGGAGATGCGCACCTTTTCTCTGTGCCTAAACACTGGCTGGGCTGCCCGGCTGCAGCCAATGCTCTGCATTGTCATGGGCTCCAGGAGGAGGAGGGGATGCCATCTCCCCCATTGTGCAGTGTGCTAGGTTTAAGTGCAAAAGCAGCAAGCAGCCACGGAGGCGGCGAGAGGAATATGGGGAGACGCGCCCCAGCCAGTGTCTCAGGATGGAGAAAATCCCTGAGAAAAATGCTTTTAAAAGGTTAAAAAAAGGCTCTGACCGACAGCTGTGACGGGTGATCGTCAGAGCCTTTTTTTTTTAACTTTTAAAAGCATTTTTTTATAACCTATTTGGGCGAATAGGTTGTAAAAATGCTTTTAAAAAGTTAAAAAAGGCTCTGACCAACAGCTGTGGCACGCGATCGTCAGAGCCTTTTTTACCTTTTAAAAGCAGGAAGTAACAAAACCCGGGTGGGTGGATGGAGTCTCATGTCACCATTGCTATCAGTTCTCTGAACCACCTGCCACAATCGCTATCAGATCACCTGATCCGGTCCAAATCGGGATCATTTCACCCCTGGCCAGGGGGGAAACATTCTGCTGGTTATCATTATTGCATTTTCTATCAACATTAATTGCAGCACATAGTATGGATATAACTTGTCCATACTTTTTACATCTTATTGAACAATTTCTTGTTTGTAATGAGATAAATGATGCAAGAATTGCAATTGGCATTGGACTCCTGTTAGGTATTCTCATTCTCTCTTCCACCCCCTCTCTCCTTCTCCCTCTCTCCCTCCCCCCCCTCTCTCACACACACAAAACACACATACAGTATGTATATACTATTAAAACTCTATGTTTATTTGATTGTTTGTAACAGTGGTGGGTTGCTACCGGTTTGCCCTGGATCGGGTGAACTGGTAGCAGTGGCGGCAGGAGGCTCTGCCCACCCACCCGGACGCTTCTGTGCATGCAGAAGTGTCACATGTGTCTGCAAGCGCTCATGTGCCCATGAGCAAACTGGTAGCGACAGGTTTTGAAACCCATCCCTGGTTTGTAACCTTCAATTTGGCAAAATGGTGCATCATAGGGCAACAATTGTTGAATCAATTTACTTTAGATTATAGAATGTGTCCAAAATCTGCGACCCGTGACTCCCATGGAAGTGAAATTTTGCAAACATCATTACCAATGTTCCCTGCCAGTTTCCTACAAGGAAAATCAGGGAAGCTTGCAGGAAGTTGGAGATTGTTTTCATTCCTATTGCCTTTTTGCCATGATCATTCTGTTCTGTTTAGGTAATATTTGTGAAATGATGACCATGGATCATGGCTTGTCTAGTAGTAAGATAAAACTCACAGGGCCATTTAGAAATCCATATTGGACAAGGAAAGTAGCAATTAGCTAAGCATAAGTTTATTTCAAAGTCATGCTTTAAATATCAGTCTAATCATCAATCTCTATGGGAAATAAACAGATTATTTATGATGAAGGATTGAGAAAATCAGTAAAGGACATAAAGATGATGAGAGTTTCCAATGAGGCACAGAGCATTTTTGGCAATGTCAAAAATTGATCTCGACAAAAATGAACCTGAAATGAAAAGTAAAAGAAGTAAAAGAAACAAGAATGAAAGTAAAACAGCTGCAGAAAGAGAAAGTATAAATATTCAAAGATAAATAATTTTCTCAATCAAAGAAAACTAAAGTGGATATAAGGATATAAGATGGAATAGAATGCAAATAGTTATGTTAAAGAGAGCCACAGAATTTATACTGATTGGCAGTATGAAAAAAGTTGTAATATTATCATCATATGGAATGATGGTAAATGAAAGTTAGAAAAAATCGATATAACAAAACAATTGCTTCAAAGTGAGGCAATGAAGGCACTGTTAATATGTAACACATATGTAAAGAAAAAACAAGTCTAATAAAATGTAGACAAAAAGAGAAAAATATTGCTAAGATTGAAGGAAGAGAAAGTGTAGTAGAGCTATTTCGATTGAAATAAAATATTTTTTTTGAAAATGGTGTAGCAACAGCCAGCAGAGTGAAAGTGAAAGTAAATTTCAGGCATATAAATATGCATATTAGTCGGAAAATTAATTTTATTATGGTTTATTACTGTCATATATACTTAGAGTGGCATGGTGGCATAGTGGTGAAGATACTTACATCCCACTTGGAAGGTTGAGACTTCAGTCCTAGGTAGTACAGATGTTTCTCTCTTAACGAGAGAAAAAATATCTGTTTCAAAATCATATAGGCATCAGGAAGGGCATCCAGCCAGTAAATGCTCAACTCCATCTAGTCACCCCGACTCTATCATGAATTAAGGGACTATAGGATCATAAAAAGGGAAAATACTGTCGTTGGGGAATCCTCACTAACTTATCATCAAGTAGGAGTAGCTGTATGGAAAAGTGGCAATCGTGAATACAAAAAGTACAGGAAAATTAGTTTAATTAGTGTACCGTCATCTTTCAGTTCAAGAGCAATAGTCATCTCTTGTATTCTTTTACATTTGAAAAATTCAGTGTGCTTTACAGCAGATCAGATTTTGGCTTTTCAACAGAGCATTTAAAAATGTACAAAATTAAGAAATTTATGCTTATGTCTTATTGTGAACAATTTTAGATAGATTGTCTGATTCTTAAATTAATAATTATATAGTGGTAGTTAACAGCAAATATTTGTTTGATTTATATCCTCACTTTTCATTTAGAAGCTCAGGGTAACATTCCCTCGCCTTATTTTCCGTTATAACAAGAAGGATCCTGTGAGATAAATCTATTTATTATTGGTTTATTAAGAAAATTTGGCAAGTCAAACAGCATAAAAAAAAACAATAAAAGAAATCCACCACAAGCCATATAACATTTAAACATATAAATTATAAAAATACAAAATACAAAATGATGACTAAGAACTGTAATAGAACTCTATTTTGATTCAGATGCTCTAAATCTGCAACTCTGAAAGAGGAGGAATAATTATATGGTAATGGAGGTATTTTTCCACATAATGAACAATTAACAAAATCTCAATTGCTAATGGCATCAGATTATTAATAAAGAATAAAGTAGATAACTCAATTTAATACTGTAAATCAGACTATATTCCATAGAGATTTGCTCATATGAATGAGTTACTCGATTATTACTGAATTCAAATGCTGGATAAAATTCTTCTACAAAAGATCACCTGCATTAACAGTGTGATAATGTCCACAAAATGTCAGAATCATAAAATAAATGTTGTTTATTTAATACCAATACTTTAACTTCAAAATGAGATACTTGACTGAATTACATACTTACATTCTGTAGTGCATTTTGCACATTATATGATGTGAACTAATATTTATACCAGGCTAGGTGAAAGAAAAAGAATATTGTTTCCACTACATAACAGTTCATTTGATTCTAGCATGTTGTATTAAGTTACATATACTGATTTAGTTACTACAAGCAGTAGTTCCATTAGGTGGAGGGAAGCAATCATTTTAGGCAACAGTGTTTAGGTATTCAAAAAGGTTGATGTTGTGCATAAAATAAAATGCATTATGACCAGAATTGATAATATCTTCTACACAACCTGAGCATGGTTGACCCCAACGGCTGGATATCAGTGTGGAATTATATTCCAAAGCCCTTTATGGCATGGGTCCAGGGTATCTGAGGAGTCATCTCGCTCCAATAGAATTAGTTCAGCCCACTCTCTTCATCAGAAAAGTCAGCCACCCAGTGAAGTAGTTATGCAGTCCTTCCATAGTTGTAAGGGTAAACACACACCTAGCATCTGAATTTTGATCACGTGGCCATACTGGCATTGCAGCAGTTGGCACTTTGAGCAGGAATAATATGTCCCTTCATTCAGCACCATCTTAATTTCAAAAGGTCACTGAATGAACAATTGTAAGACAGTGACTATCTGTAGTTTCCTAAATGGTAGCTAATGGTTACAGAGTAGTGATTTTTTAGGATGAGAACCTAAAATCATTTATCTCTTATACTGCACTTCTAGTTCACACTAATATTGTTTTTAAAAATCTGAATATTTCCTAATGGGTTTTCCCCCGCCAGGGCAAATATTAAATAATATTGACAGATCTTAGCCATCTGTCTTTTCTACATAAACAACTAATTTCAGTATAATAAAGTAGGCAGAAGCCCACTCTTATATGTATCCTTTTTCAATTTTGACTACTCTTTCCTTGCTACAGATCACATACTATCTACTACTTTTTTACCAGCATTTGTACTGTTAGTAATTTCCATGTTCATTTTCCTATTTTTAATATTTTTTTTACTAAAGTACATTAATTCATTTATTTCTTATAAACTTCTTGTCATGCATATAAAACTTGCAACTCAAGCCTATTTATCTTATTATATACTTATCCTAAATCTTTAGCACTAAGCAACCATTTCAATTCCACTACTCATTTTAATTCCACCACTCATCATAAAATGTTCATACAAATCTCTAAAATATTTTTTCCATCATTGCTCCTTTTTAGCTTCACCAAAATCATTTTATAACATTTATTTTAATTCCAGTCATTCTGCTGGAGGGTTTTGCTTAATTCTACTTACCAAAGAATTACCAAAGTTATTACCAAGTTACTGTATTACCAAAACTCGTTTCTTATTCTTCCACTGTCACTGTTTACTGAAAAACAACTAACAGTTGCCACTAGTTCATGAAATTCTTTTTTTTTCATATATAGCTGCAGGAACGAAGATGATATTCAAAGATTTTCACCCTACCATTCAAAATTAAATTTACACCTTTACTTCATAGCACATATTCATCAAAATCACTCCAGAGCATCAGATCACTTTAATCCTCAATTAGGACATTTTCCTTTATCTTAATTTCATAAGTATGTATTATTTACCACTATTTTCCTTTGCTAATTCATGCTCTTCATTATTTACTCCTCTTACATTTTAATTCCCAACCTTTCTTATCAGATGGTTCTGACCAGACACATTAATTGATATTGACATCTTATTCTTCTTATCCATATATTAATCAATGTAATAATGTTTTTCTTACTAAGATAAAGAAGATTTAGATTAGTTTATCAATGATAGTGGCACACACAGATGCACTTGGAGCATTTTCTTCTAACAGTAAGGCCATGAATGGCCAATTCTGATGCATTTTTGCCAATATGCTACAATATAATAAAACCCAATTTTAATCTAAGTATGCACCACATCCAGTGCAAGTTACCATGTTTCAATAGTAGTTTTCTGAATAACCTAGAGACTATATGAATCAGAAGGTATAATGCAGGATGAAATAACTTCAATAGTTATGGTTCGTCACATAGTCAGCCAGATGTTCAGACTAGATTTGGCATTTTTGTCTGTCTATCAAGTCCTTCCCCAGGACTTGGAACAGACAGATATCGATGCTTGATAGTGTTGCATATCTTGTCATTGAATGTAAGCTATCTTGAGTAAATATTTTGCAAGTGATGGTGAATTTGCCAATGCAAAGGTGTTCAAGTGGAGTTCCAGTTATTTTGAGATTGCATCCAAAGATGCTTATTACTGTTGGTACTACTTTTGTATAATTTACATAATTATATTACTATTATAATCATTAAAATAAAATAATGTAAATGTTATTTTAATAGAAGATAACATATGTAACTCAGGGTTTAATGGTGAATTACTTGATGTTCTCTGAGTTTGGTTGGTTGTTTGCAGAAATTTCATTATCAATTGTAATTTCTGTTGTCATTCCTACTTAAAATTATTTTTCAGATCTGGAATAGATTTAACAAGTTGACAAACATAACATTCAGTTTTATTGTTTAATTAATTGTTGCTTTAATTGATTGATATAACTAAACTAATAAATGGCACAATCCTAGCTATATTTATTTATCAGAAAATCCCATGGAACTTAATTGGATTCATTAATATGTTATATATGTGCAACTTAAAACTGGCAACCTAATAAAAATATTAAAGCTTACAACAACTAAAGGCAATAGAAATTCTTCCAACATGCTTCATGAGAGAAAAGACTCATGGTACAAAACATTTTTATCAATTTCAAAATAAAAACTGTCAATAAACTAGGAGCTAATAGCTTTATATTCAAGAAATAAGATAACATTTTAAGGCTACTATTAGATTAAATTTCTAACATGCTTGAAAAGCAAATATATTTTCATCTTAAGAGCTTTAAGGATGGGCTCTGGACTTCATTGGAATACAGTGTTATTCTTCTTTTTATGATCTTTGCTTTCAGACTAAATGTGTTTTGTCCCAGGTCTAGCAGTGTCAAAACTATAAAAACATAACAAAGCAGATGTCAAATTGTCATAACACAAATATGTTTTTGTTACCTAAAGTTTTACAGTTTGATTTTTTTCAGTAAAATACAAATTCAGATAGGAGCATTTTAAAAACAATCTTTTAAACTAAGTTTTCAAGATTAGTACTTACAGCACGTTATATTTGAAATATGTTTTTTTTTAAAGGAATTATTCTACTAATGAAAACACAATAAAAAAGAAAATGCATGTAGCATAATAGGGAGGGGGAGAGAAACGTAGGCAGTTTGCCTTAATCTGTTATTTATATCAGGCTGTACATTTACATATTAAACTGATACTATTATGACCCCTCTAAAGCAGCCTTAGTATTCTTCTCAGATAGTTTCAATTAAATAGGTCTTAATTATTTCAGAGGAATTATGTATACATTAAGATAATTTTTTTTATACCTAAGTTCCTTGAAAGCAATAAATCTTATTGCAAAAGTTTTTTTAAAAAAGAGGTGAGGAATTGCTTGGAAATGCTAGTTTTCTATTAGTATAGAAAATGTTCATTTCTGTAGATTGCAAGACCTGACTGATCCAGCCTGGCCTTGTACAGTCAGTCCTAACTAATTGGGCTGGTCTAGATGGTAGATCTCTAGCGAATGCTAACTATAAATAGAGTGGGAAGTGAAAAGAAAATCCCAAAAGGCAATAGTAGACCACTCCTATATTGTTGCCCAAAAAAACCCCACTTTTCACAAAATAATCAGGAGCCTAGTTCAACTTCAAGACCTAATCCAGATAGAAGGTATTTAAGTGATTTTTTTTAAAATAAAAGGACCTCCAAGTATTCCTAAATGTTTTTAATAGGAAACTTCTCATAAGAAAGATTTTAAATACTAAAATGACAATGGTGTCGTAAAAGAACAAAACTTAATAATGAAAAAAAAAGAGTTGTACAGGAAAGAATAAAAATGTTATATGAGAGAAGATACCAAGTGATGCAAAATAAGGTCTTTTGTCTGATCTCTGTATACTCAGGAAAAGTCTGAATAAATATCACAATCTCTACTCCTTCACAGCCATATCCTTTTAACGTTTGATGTATTATTAATTTTAAATATACTCCTATTTTTCCATTTTAAAAAAATCTCAAAGATTTTTTGCTATTTGTGTGCAAATAGAGCAATCTGTGCAAAGATTGTGTGCTATTTGCTAAAACTAAGAAAATGTATGCTCTAATTTTGAAGGACTAGATATATTGAAGGTAAATATTTTTCCCCCCTCAACAAAAGGTAAATTTAAAAGATGGTCTTAATTAATCCACTAAAACAGTAGGGAAAAAAATTACATTTGGTTTGGTATCATCTCAATTAATAAAAATGATTCATTCATTTTAAAGTTTAAAATATTTACGGCAAGATTTGTTAGAGAATGCGTATATGACTTTTCTCATATTTAATTAAGCTACTCAAAGAGAGTAACTTAGTTTAAAAATATGCTTTAAAGGGAAGCAAATAAAACATGAAGTTTCACTTTTCCCTGAAATTTGTAATTGCTTGGTTAACTATACATATGTATAATGCATAACAAAATCTAACATTTTATGACTTTGATAGTAGATTAATTTATGATAGATGGTCTAATTGCATTAATTGCAAGATCTAATTGCATTAATTAGAATATCAATATAGTCAAACCTGGTCCAACGTAATTTGTTGGTCCAAATAATTCGCCATCTGTTGATTATAACATTGCCATCATTGTTTTTGGCAGCAATCATTATATGTGCTGTAGCATCTAAGAAAGGTTGATATCAAAAGGTGTAATCTAAGTACCAAACTATCTTTCAATACAAGTTTTCTCTGAAAATTGTCTTCACAAACTATTTATTTAGGTCAGTCTCCCACATTGCTATGTTTGAAGATGATTGTAAATTTATATCTGAGAATTAAAAACTGTAATAATTCTGATAATTGTTTAACATAAAATTTTATGTATTGTTTATTTATTTGTTCTGCATTCTCTTAAGAACTTAGAATATCTGTTTCGACATTAATGTGGCTTGGCATACAAAAAAGAAGAAGATAGAAATTAGTGTCTGATTTATACCTATAAACAAAATAATGAGGTTGTAATTTTCCACTTGGATACACTCATTGACATTATGTGGATATCAGTGAGATATAAGAGCACATAACTGCTGCCTGAAATGTCACAGACTTGCATCTGATAGGAGCAAAAGCAGGTGTCACCTTATAATGAAATATAAATACAAAGATATAGATATTTCATAATGTTTTCATACAATTTTTTTAGTCAAAGAACAAATATGCTAAATGCTTGAGCTCAGAAAAACTATGTATAGACTAAGAGATTTCTCATAAGTTTTCATCTAAGTTGTTTTTTTGATCAGAGTAGCAAACAGCAGCTTAATTCTCAGATGGTTAGAGAACATTGTACATATTTGTAGGTAATTATATATTCTGTATTGTTTTTGGTGTTTATTTGTTTATTGCTGAATTAATGTAGCAGCCTTCTAGCAAGTGTTCTTTTTAAAGTTTGTTTCACTGTACATTTCAGTGCCCTATATCTTGCAATATTTTCTCACTGAAAGTCAAACATTCATATGCAGATACTGAATTTATTAGATAATTATACACATAAAGATTCAGACATCAAAAGCTACAGTATTTCACTCAAAATAACAAGTACACATCAGGAAATTCAAGAAACTTTATTTCACAAATGGGATATACAGGAGTAATTATAAACAGAATTTTCTTTCTCAGAGCAACCCTACACAAATGTTGCTTCTGATTCATTTTTATTTTAAAAAGAAAGTGTCCATTCAATCTTGGGTCCTCATAGTTCCATATCTATTTATGATTCTATCAAACTAATTTTGATAACAGTAAAACAATTGCTTAGTTTAACTAAAAACAATTGGACTGTTTTTGTTGTTGTTGATGATGATGATGATTTACTTATATCATAATCACGATAAGGTCAGTAAAATAATATAATTAGTTTTTCATTTATTTATTATTAAATAATACAAAATTGCCAAAGAAAACTACATACCGATACTAATTTATTTTTTTAAAAAAATTAAGTCATTGAAAACAAACTAATTGGTAGGAATTACACAATTCCTCACTTCTAGAGTGTAAATACTATTTATACAATATTATAAAATATTGTTTGCCCCCAACATCCTTGTGTGTTCTAGCCATATTTATAACATTTAGTCATGTGTCCAGTGAAAGAGGTAACATTTAAAAATTATAATCTATATCAAGCCAGGTAAATATATTAATTCCCATTTATTGTAGTGGAAGCTAATTTTCTGTTTTAGATTCTTCTAGTAAATAAATAAGTGTAACAGTTGAGTGCATCATTCTCCTGCTCAGTTACACGATTACAATCTAAACAAGATATTAAGAGATTCATGGTCATATTGCTGATTTTGATTCATTGTTACTTCATTTATTGCGAAGGGTCTGCATTTATGAAATTATTTATTTCATTATGAAACATTTAATTTTTTTTTTCCCACTGTGTTATTTTCCAAACCAAATTCATTTCCCACAGCTGTTCTGCATGGTGAAACTTAGAGCTCCTTCAGGGAAAGGTGATTTATATTGAACATACTTTAAAGGTTCCTTCAGTACCAGTCACCTATTATAAGCTGCTGATTGGCAGAAAAAGAACTAAAACATCCTACAAGAGGCACCTTTTGCCTAATTTCTTTAGATCGAAATTCATCAGAAGGGATTTAATTTTATATTTACATGGAATCATTTTACTAGTTCATGTTCTGTTTCAAAAAATAAACACTGGATTTGGTTGATCAATTTTTTCCATTTTAACTCAGCAAACTTATTTGCTATTGTTGAGAACTCTACTGCTCTGAGAAATATAATGGCCATTCGGAGCCTTTTAACAACTCAGAAATGAGAAAAGATAACTGCAAGGGTATTTTTTCCCTTCTTCCTTAGTTTTCATATTTTTTAAATTAATTATTTCTCCTTCATTAAAAGCCATAGAAATAAAGAAATATGCTGTATTTCCAAGGTGGGACAAGATTAAATACTAATTTGGAACCATTTGGAACTTGGATCCAAAGCATGTACCTTTCTCAGCATGTACCTAGTCAGCTTCCACCAAGCTCTTGGCCAGCTTTCAGCATACTTCTTTCATTTCCTTTTATTTTTTCCCCCCTCTTTTTTGATATTGGGATTCTGTTTTCTCACAAGGCGATAAAGGTTTCTTAGAATATACAATAAGAGATAATACACTTGTACACTATGCCTGGAAAAATACACATTCTCCATATAGGTCCAAGTGGGATTGAGTCACAGCAAATATATTTACCATAACTATTTCTGCCTCAGTTACAGTTAAAAACATTAATTGTGAACACAGATTAAAAGTTACAAACTAATTTTATTTACGGAAATACGTAAGATCTCCGACCTCCGGGTGTTCCGCTGCGCACTGAAGACCCTGTTGTTCCGCCAGGCAGGGCTGTCAATATAATAATTTTAAATTGGGGTATTTTAATTTTTAGGGTTTTAAATCGGCCAAATCTATTTAATTATTTTAATTTTTAATTATTGTTGTGTCTTGTGTTTTTAAATTGGCTGTACACCGCCCTGAGTCCTTCGGGAGAAGGGCGGTATAGAAATAAAATTATTATTATTATTATTATTATTATTATTATTATTATTATTATTATTATTATTTCATTTTAATAGATATGGTACAGTAATATGCTGTAATTGGAAAGTGTGAATTAAGTGAATCAGCCTTAAACTATGAATAAATTCCTTTGCCATCTCTAATCAATATTATCAATACAAAGATAAAAGACTTGTAATAACTAAAAGAAACATTCTAGAAACAGGAGGAACAAAAATGTCCCTGGCACCAAATGCCAAACCTAAAATTCGACTCCTCTTAATTTCGTGGTAACTTTAATTTAGCATGTAAGTATGCAACCCACCCCCAAAGATTAAACGAAGAGCTACACATCTTGAAACTTAATTATTTTTCATATAAAACATTCTAGTATGTAAATGTCTAAAGCATTAATAATTCTTTATTAACTTAGTTTAAATCATATGTCTTCTCTGTTCACCAAATTCAGTCTAACGGATTACAGTTTGGATCAGTGTCATAAATTGGAACCATGCTATTGCAATGAACTTGCTCTCTCTTTCCAAATAGGAGCAAGTCCATAAATTCATTATATAGCAAACTTCTGAAGTGGTTGTTAATTGGAGACAACTTTCTGCTAGTGTTAGAATAAAATAAATAAATAAAAATTACTTTAATAAAACACTGTAAGAAAAATTGCATGGCTGACATAATGCATTAGAGAACATAAAAATCCTTTAGAAGCAATACTCACTGTCCCATTTTTCCAATTTCAAATGGGAATTAGTAATCACACAAAGTTTTGTTATTTAAACATGAAAGAAGGAACTTTGAAAATGTAATATGGTATATGTGACCAGGACACTAAAATATGGGAAATATAAATAGCTTAAAACTATTTAATTATAGTTATACTATAGTATATAGTTATACTATAGTTATAATTTAGTTATACTTTAATTAAGGATATCTAACAAAGTTCCTCACATATTTGAAAGCTGAATAAACTCAGACATTAGATATTATTGAAACTCAAGAGTCCTCTGGAATTGGTGGTAAAATAAACATTTTGGTGGCTTAATAAAACTGTGCAGTAATACTTTCGAAAGTCCCCCAAAGGATGAGGTGGTAGAGGAGGAAATTACTCTGAGGACAAAAAATGTTGCCAATTAAGAGACTTTAAATATAATATACACACATGTGTGAAATGGTATCTAAACAGTCCTAATCAAATCAGTTGGAGTTGTCAATTCAATCCAGTGATTAAAAAAGAAAAAAATACTGTTTTAGTGCAAAAAACTAATTCAGTTCAGAGAATCATTGTAGAGAATTTTATTCCTGAATATCTGTCCTTTAGAACCAGTGCTATTGGAAAAAAACAAAGGACTTTACTTATGTTCTGTCCATGAAACATTACAGCTATGGGGAAAAGTGAGATATTCTAACAGTAGATATTTTTTTATTGGCTGTTGATAGCCTCTGTCATAACTCTATTTCCTTATCTTTCCTATCAAGACTGATTAACATTTAGACCTCAATTTAATAACAAAAATGATTCATGACAAAACTACAAAGTATTTTAATACCAAAAAAAAGCTATCAAATATTTTAAAAGCAATTAACAAAATATTCACATATTTAACACTAAGAACTGTATTAAATTCTTAAACAATAGTTAACGCTACTTTCAAAGAAGGGAACAGTTACTTTAGAGAATAAAAATTAAATCAGAATATGTTTAATTAAACACATAAAAGGTAACTTATATTGCATATATGTTTCCAACAATTTTCTTTCCCTTCTATAGCTGTCCTTTTTTCTTTACAACTTCTTTCCTTAAAGCCTAACTTCTGTGAAATATTCAATACGTATAAATGGGCTACGACCTCATACTGAAATTCACAGGAGTAAATAGGCCCTTTCCATGAAATCAATGGAATGAGTCTCCATTAAAAGTACTTGCTAGACATGTTTATCAAAATCATCCCAATGCCCTTCATGACATTTTTGAGTACATGTCATTATTGAGTCAAATAAAGTACTCTCCAGCCAAAATTAATATTTTGTTTCCATTTAATAGAAACTGTAGAGAATTAAGCTTTACCTGAGAATGACATTTGATTGAGTTATTCTTTTTGAAGTCAATGTGGCTTATTACTAACATTCATTGGATTATACTGTTAAGGACATGCTAGCCATTGAAATCATGTATAAATATGTTGTAAGGTCTTGCAGTTGTTAATACTAAATATAACATTTTTATTAAAAGTACATTCTTTTATCTTTACATCATAAATTTACCTAATTCTAGGAATACTTTAAATAATTAAAAAAACAGTTCTCTATCATTTTAATACTTATACAGAAATTTTCTATTAAAATAAGTAGCAGCCAAATGATAATCAGGAAAACATTTTTCTTTTGGGAAGAAAAGTATGAATAAATATATTCTGAAGCAGAAAAATACTTTTATTTATCTCTTCCCTTCCAAACATATGTACATTTTTTAAAAAATTACATATTTATATATGTTTATGTTTATACATGTTTATACATTTGAAATATTACTTTGTAATCTTTAGAAGAATCAAAATGTATTTTCTGCATTAAAATGTTGGACATTCTTATGTGAAAGAAAATTATTTTTTAAACCTCTTTTTATACAAAAACAGAAATGATGGCTTATACAAAGAATTATATATTTCAGCTGCAATGATGTAATTTTCTTGTTATAGATAATTACCTGATTCTTGTGCCTATCTGTCTTTCTGAGAAAAACATAATACGGCATATATTCTTATAAATATTGCATGGACTTTTTTCTTGCAAAAATTATTTTGTAGTTTCATGCTCTCATAAAATTACAGACTTTGTATCCTCAGTTTTATTGGAGATAAAGAAACAACATAATTTTGATTGTTGTCTAAAGGTATATTCCTCCCTCAAACCTGACACTTTTATAAGATGCAAACTATACATGCTTTAGCATGCTCTTCTTGAAATTTTGTACATGGTAATCATTAAAAAGAACTCCCTGAGAAGCAATGGCTATAGAATTGAAATGACACATTGGCTCCAGCTCAGACATGTATCAACATCTATCACTCAAGCACACCCCCGAACATGCTTTATTCCCTTTTCTGATTAGCGATTACAGTTGCTTGAGTTGTCTTACAGAGTGTCATTGGTTTGAATGACAGATGCCCAGGCTAGACTGCTACCCTTCTTATTTTCATTTAGATATCAAACCAATATTGCTGAAAAGCTATTATGTCACAAGCTATTTGTCCAGTTGTTTAAAACATACTTATATTCATGCATCCTCAGAAACAGGGATAATTTTCAGCTGAAATGAAAATACCTTCTAAGAAGCCATAAAAAGTATTCTTGATTTCCTTCCTCATTAAAATATGTAAGATTGATTTCTTAGATTACCCCAAATTATCTAAACCACTTTTCCAGAATGTGATAATAATATCTAAGAAAGAAGCATTATATCTATTCCCATTTAAAAAGAGATTCCTATAAAAAGGAGAAAAACCTCTTGGAAATACTTAAGAAAAGTTTACTACACCCACAGCTTCCTGACAGGTCATTTTCATGGCATAATACAAAGAAAACATAATCCTTTGGTTACATATTTGTACATTTCAATTGTTTCCCAATTTCTTAACAAAATTGATACATGATTGGTCAATTCTAAAAAAAAAAACCAAGCAGTTATATCTGTATCTCAAAGCAAAAGATAGTATTCAACAAACCATTTGCATGGAGAACAGTCTTGCTGCTGTCCCACCGATTTCTATGGGAATTTCAGCAAAAATCAATGAGGGCATGCTATTCCTCAGGCCAAACTCTTATCAGTTAGCAGGCACATACTCTCAAGCAGGGCAGAGAAAGCTTGTGCCCACTCTCCTTTCCCCAGAAGTTAGTTCTTCCAATTATGAAAGCTTTATCTGCTTTCTCTCCTCTTCTAGCATCGAGGCAGAGGCAACTACAGCAACCAAACACGAAATACCTAGGCAGACTTACCGAAGAGCTTGCTGGGAGTGTCCTCGTTGTCATTTGATTCCACAGGCTCAAGCAGGGACTTATCCAGCTCGTCGTCTGAAGCAGCTGCCTTGTCCTCACCTCTCAACTCTGCATTCATTTCACTCTGCACTGACAACAAGAGCTTACTGACTTGTCCAGTTATCATTGGATCCTAGAATGGGGGAAAAAGAGGGGGAAAAAAGTGGTAGCTTTGATGTGCGGATTCTCTCTCTCTCTCTCTCTCTCTCTCTCTCTCTCTCTCTCTCTTATCTCTTGCTGCTCCTGCTGTTATTGCTGGCTGCAGTCAAGTGAAGAGCTATTACAGATCCAATGAGTTTTCCATTACTCCCCACCCTATTAAAGCTCAACTAGCATGTGAAAGATTCCGGATGCTTTGGAGAAAAACTTCAGTGAAAGCTACATAGCCAACACAGCTTTAATTGTGAGATGCACTTCTGAATGTTTTTTTACACTTCACTCTTTAATGTAATGTGGTAAGAGAGGGGGAAAATGCAAGCACTATGGTCGAGCAGTGCAATAAAAAAAAAATGGTAATACAGAAATGTCCTAGAACTCTTTCTCAAAAAATTCACTTCTATAACATTAATCAAATCAGAAGAAAAAACTACACAGTATAAATAACATTTCCAGAACATCCCATACCAACATTTTTTTAAAAAACCAGAAATCTTTCATTTTATCACATATAACAAAGCAAGAAGAAACATCCATGCATTATGTTTTGGGATTATTAGGCTTCAAAAGTCCCTAATCACACACATATGGAACAGATATATATAAATAAAACAAGTACATTCACATTCTTAAAAAAGAAAAACACTTGCAATGGATACTTACTAAAGATTTGTAATCATTCTTGTTTAGGACATTATAATTACATCAAGCCTACACACACACACACACACACACACACACACACACACACACACACACACACCCCTGAGAGAGAGAGAAAGAGAGAGGGAGGGAGGGAGAGAGAGAGATACACAGTGTGGCAATACATGTATGTCGTCTTTAGATATTTCTTGATTATCAGGATATATAGAATCCTCTCAGAAGAATGAGGAGAGGGGAGGAGCAATTTTAAGTTCCCTAACATTTATCATTGGTTTTGCAATTAAATCAACCTGGGTGGGCAAGTAACTATCTCATGCAATTTCCCAACTATTTATTTTTAAATTCATGCCTAACTGGTTCTTATACACAGAACAGGTGACCAGCATGCAAGTAGGTTGGTTAGTAGGTTTCATCTGTCCATTCGCACATTGGTCAGTGGTTGCCTGTGGGTTTTTAATGTATTCATGTTTGAAAAGTAAATTTGATATGACACATGATAATCTATGAAAATGTTAATCAATACAAATAGTTTAAGATGTCATCAAATGCACTTCTTTGGTCAATACTCATATTGCCAAAAACAATGTCACTGTCACTAGGGTTTAATTTGCACAGCCTTAAGTATTGGACTCTGTGCATCAATGCACTCTTCTTCAAATATTGTAGGTAAACACATTTTCTCCCTATTTAAAGCTAAAGCACTCAATGTGCATTTAGTTCAAGCTGAATCCTCCCTTTTGAATACGTTGATAGGTCCACTGGAGGGCAAAATTAATACTTAATTGAATCTCACAGTCATCAAAATAATCAATACTTTTTTATTATTTATTCTTTACAGTCTGTTGACTGTTTCAAATCTCAAAGGAAATGGGGTGGTAGGGAAGGATTCATAGCTTTGAAACACTGTCATTTAACAAGGTAATTTTCAGTGGGACATTAGGAGTTGTGAAACATATAATAAAAAAAATGGTGGCTTATAATAGAAAGAAAGAAAAGAATTATATTTCTGCCATCTAACAAAACAGGATAAATAAAAAAGAAGCAAGTGCTTGGAGAGAGAAAGGGAGGAGGGGAGGGAGGAGAGAGACTGGCTTTTGAAGGGTTTTATCATATCAAGAGCAGAGCTGAGCTTTCATAATGCTGACATTTCTCATCCTGACAATCCTAAACAAGTGGAAAGGATGAGATCGGAGATATCATCTTTCATCACATTCCCCAGCTTAAGAACCAACATGACAGCTCCTCTCCCCTTTACACTGTTAATTACTAAATAAAATACTACTCTCTGTCAGCATTAGATTATTGCAGATAGAAACCACTAACATTACTCCATGTTTGTTTTTCATATGACTATTGTTTGGGGCTTGCTTATTTGTTTTTCTTTTAACTCCAATGATACTTACCCTCAATTTTCCAGGAAATAAATTAATCTACTTTTGACTTAAAATGTACTTAAATGTAACTTGTTCAATCATGGGAAAATCTGCAACATTTCTGGTTGAAACGGCTAACTCATCCAGATGCATAAATTAGTTTGAATTTGGCAGATATTTTAAGGAAACTTGGATGAGTGTATAACTGGGCTTAACTTATTTTTTAGTAACAGTATCTGCTACATTGAATACATATATAGCTTATTATTCAAATAATTTATATTTTAGCGTTCCTCTATGAAAATTGACATTTGTGTTTCTTTTACCCTGCTTCGGTTTATTACCGTCAAAGACCAGTATAAGCAATTAACAAATCACCAACAATTTAAGACAGGGATAAAGTACATTTATAGAATGAGCTACCTGACATCTAATGAATAAGATATAGGATACAGTCTATATTAGATCATAATATACACACAGTATAATTACATTAAAAATTACAGCAAAATATCTAAAACTATTAATATCAATGAAGTTATATCTAAAATATAGATAAATTATAATTACAAGAAATGTATTATGGGATTCTGGCCCATCAGGGTTTGATGGATCCTGTTCTGCTGCACAAAACCTAGTTATATGTGCTGTAATAAGACATATATGACCAACATCTGGGCATAAACTGAATCTAGATGAACAGGATATCAGCTATTCAGAGAAACTTTGAATCTAGTTCTGATGCCTCTCAAGGACAGAATAATAAAATTGAAAGGAACCTTGGAGGTCTTCTATTCCAGCTCCATTCTCAAGCAGAAGAGCCCATACTATTTCAGACAATGTCCAATCTTTTCTTAAAAACCTCCAATGATGGAGCACCCACAACTTCTGAGAGCAAGCCATTCCACTGATTAATTGTTCTGTCAGGAAATTTCTCCTTATTGCTAAGTTATTTCTTTGATTAGTTTCCATCCATTGCTTCTTGTTGTGCTTTAGGTACTTTGGAGAATGGATTGGCTCCCTCTTCTTTATGGCAGCCTCTTAGATATTGAAAGTCACTCATAGTCCTTCTTTTCGTTAAATTGGACATATCCAATTCCTGTAATCATGCTTCACATATTTTAGCCTTTAGCCCCTAATCATTTTTATTGCTCTTCTCTGCACTCTGCACTCTTCTAGAATCTTTTTATATTGTAGTGACCAAATCTGGATGCAATCTTCCAAGTTGCATACCAAGGCAATATCAAGAGGTACTAACACTAAAATTTCATGCCATCTTGATCTATCCCTCTGTTAATGCCCCCTAGAACTGTGTTAGCTTTTTTGGCAGCTGCTGCACACTGCTGGCTCATATTTAAGTGATTGTCCACTAGGATTGTCCACTAAGATCCCACTCACAATTACTACTATTGAGCCATGGTCTGTAGTTTCTACCTCTTCGGAATCACAGGGGCAAAGCCTTTCAGCCAATGAAACTGCAGAGGGGAGCACATGGCATCAGGCAAAACAGAAACCTTTCTGATGACTGTTTCTAGTTATATAAAGATAGCTGACAGCAGTGATGATACATCTGCTATGTACTGGTGACAAGAAGGTTGGGACTTTCTCTAGATCTGCTACCGGTATTCTTTTTTTTTTTTAATTGAAAAAGTTTTTCAAATACAAATTCCCCCCCTCCCCCCCCCTCCCTAACCCCCCCTCACCGTCCCCTCCCCCCTGTGGCTTCTTCATAATAAAACCCAAATTCATAACAGATTATATAATACTTTACCATCCCCTTACTCCATCCCCATATACTGACCCTTTCTTTCTAATATTATTATATCCCCCTTATACTATACATTTCAAAATGACATTCTACTATAACATTATATAATAACTCCTAATTTAGCATAATAATATTATTATATCTCCCAGTTTAGCGATTTCTGCTCATAATCTACCCTTTTTCTACCTCCCATACATATATCTCTTAAATCAAATCTTTTATGTATATTAATATAACATTTCAAAGCAACCTTCTGCTATAAAATTATATAATAAATCCTAATTTAACATTTATTCAATTCATAGTCTACCCATTTCCTTCACCCCCATTGATATATCTCTTAACTCAAATCTTTTACATATATTCATATCTAAACATAATATCCCTTTTCTTAAACTAAACAATCAATAAACTAACCTGTCTCCACCCACTTTCCTACAAGACTACCATACTTGATAATTTGTAATATCTTTATTCTTCTGCCCACACCACTAAAAAAATATTCCCTTATGTAAATAAAATCCTCTTAAAAAAGACTTTAAGCTTGTAATCCATATGATATCTTCTGTAATGTCTTTCAACTGGATTGTTAACTCCATCACCGATGTTAGGGTAACATCACATCCTAATTCCAACAATATGTTCGGTATCTTCAATTACCATCTGCCCCCATCAATAGCGAATATCTTCAAAAAAAAAAAAAAAACCCAACAACCACCCGAGTGACTTTATATTTGTATTCCATATAATGTCTATAGAGGTGTCTTTTATCCAAATAATTAATTCCAACCACTGTAATAGGGTAACAGCCAGATCATCTGCGTGCCCCAATTCCATAGCTCTCTCGCCTTGTAGCTCAGCATAAACGTAGTATATTTATCCAAAAAGAAAAAAAAAGAAAGATAGTTCCAATCATTTCAGTTTAAGGCCCTTTTCACATCCCAAAAGTACAGCACTGCAGAAGTCTGTCACTCTCCTCAGGATAATATAAACCAATACTTTGCCTCAGCTATCTTTTCATGTATTCAATCATCTCTTAAATAACTGGCATTACACTGTTGTTTAGTTTAAAAAATTTTGTTTTTGTGTGACCTGCTTCTTCTTTTCTTGACTTTTTGTGGGTTAGATCTCCATCCTGATTTCCTTTCTATAAATTATATATCAACTGTTTGATTTTCATACTGATCTATAACTTGATCTTGTTGGTTTTGCTTTTGTGGCTTAAATCTCCATTCTGGTTCTGTGAGTTTTATATCAACTGATTGATTTCCGTGCTGGTCTGTAACTTGATAAGTCATCACTTTAGAATCCAGAGCCGCCTCTCTTGTATTTATAAATGGTCCAGCTGAGACCTCTAAAGGAGAATCCAGAAGTGGCTCATCTACAAGAACCTCTGTAACTTGTTGTTTTTCCATTACTTCCACCTCCTTTTGCTTATCTTGAGTTTCTATCTCTTGTTGGTTTTGCTTTTGGAGAACCTTGTAGTAAAATTCTTCCGCTTTTTCAACAGTATTTAGCTGATATGTTTCTCCTTGATATCTCAATATTATACCAACTGGAACGTCCCACCTGAATGAGATATTTTGTTTCTTTAGCTCAGTCACCAAAAGTCCAAATTTCTTTCTATCTTTTAGAATCTTAGGCGGCAACTCTTTATATATCCAGATCTTTCTTCCATACAGTTGTAGAGTAGAATTAAAAGATTTTTGCACAATATCATTTCTTATTTCTTTATCTGTGAAATAAATCACCACATCTCTAGGCAATTGCCTTTGCTTTGCAATTCAAGAATTTACTCTATAAGCCTTGTCAATCTTACAAGATACCTCCTCAGGATGAACCTTTAAAATCCCGGCCAGAACTTGAGCAGATATTTTTCTTAAATCATCTCTATTATTTTCCTGTAACCCTCTCATTCTGACCGCAAATTCCGTGAGCCTGTATTGCATCATTGTAATTTCTTTTTCAATTCCTTGCTTTATATCTTCTGCATTGTAAGTCTCGTGACCAGCTTCCTTTTTAGACTTTACTTCTAAACTATTGTCTTGAATATTTATCAAATCATTTTCAATTATTTGTATTTTATTGTCCAAATTATAAATCTTATTATCAACTTCCTCCATTTTAGACTCTAATAACTTGATATTTGTATCCATCTTTATAACAATTTCTGAAAAAGCATTAGTCACTGTTACAATCTTTCATTGCAAATTATCATACTTTAGTTGTATCATTTCTTTAATTTCTTGCCTAAATTTTTCAAGTTTCTGGTTCACAGTCTCGTGATATCTTGCCATTTCCTCCTGGAGAAATTCTTTTAAATTAAAGCCATCCTGCTGAGTCTGTAAGCTCAGAGCTTGTTCACATAATTTCAAATGGGGGAACACCCCCCCCCCGCTGCTTGTTTGTCAGGCTTTATTAGTTTTAACGCCATCCTGCCTCACGAACTCTTTTTAAAGAAAGAAAACTTTTCCCCAAACAAGATCAAGTACAAATCTCCAAGAAAAAAGAAACTTAAAATAGATATTTTTCTTCCAGATTCTAACCAGCACTGTTTATTCCGCTACTTTGTAGCTTGTTATGGAAGGACTCTCACTTTCGGCTTTCTTCTTCTTCCCAAGCCTCAGCAGTCGCCATTTTAAAGTTTTTTTTTCCTTCACTCTAAAATGCTTGTAAAATCATTAAAAATACTTGCGATTTAGGGTCCCAAGTCCAAATCTCATCTTTTTTAATTAATCCATCTGTTAGTTTCATTAATTGGTCCAGTTCCAGCGCCTAGCTCTGCAAAAAGGCAGAGTTCTCCCGAAGCCTGGAGCAGCGGCGAACGGGAATAGGGAGCCACAACCTGCTCGTCCCCAAGAGTAAAAAAAAAACTCTGGGGACTTCGCAGAGGGCTCTACCTGCCCTCGCCTGCTCTGACTCACATTTCCTTCAGGAAATGGAGTTTTTCAAGCCGCCTTTCAGGTGTAAAGGTGGCTCTTTACAGGCATAGGGGCTGGCGGTCTCAGAGGACTGTATGGCGGCGGCGGAAACCAGACCGGAAGCCCTGCTCCCGGTATTCTTTATTCTTTGCTTTAGGGTTTGTTTCACCTGATCATGTTCCATCTTAAGAACTGGAGGAAAGAAAGAGAGTAGCCTATCTATAAAAAATTGAATTCAACAGCCTTGATCCATGTGGATTGAAATTTGTCCTGAATGATTAATAATTAATAATTTTGAGGGAAAATATTGAGCTTTTACCAAAGATTTATAGAAACTAGACACACTCTTGACTAGACATGCCTGACTAGGTGGTTCAGTGACTAAGACATTGAGCTTGTCGATCAGAAAGGTCGGCAGTTCAGCAGTTTGAATACCTAGTACAGATCTCCTACATGAGCAGGAGGTTGGACCTCCAAGGTCCAGCGGTGAAATCCAGCAGGTTCTGACAGGTTCTGGAGAACTGGAATTTTGAGCAGTTCGGAGAACAGGTAGCGGAAATTTTGAGTAGTTCAGAGAACCGGCAAATACCATCTCTGGCTGGCCCCAGGAGTGGGGAGGGAATGGGGATTTTGCAGTATCCTTCCCCTGCCATGCCCACCAAGCCATGCCCACAGAACCGGTAGTAAAAAAAATTTAGATTTCAACACTGCCAAGATCCCTTCCAACTCTGTTACTGTTACTTCAACTTTTATTATACTATAACTGTGTAATCATAGATATGAGTTAAAACACAGCATGGAATCTGGAAAACTGCTCTGCTAAATTTGGCCAGTAACCTTTCCAAATGAGTGAAACACAAAGCTGGCGATTAAGCAAACTCTCACTAAGAACCTGGGCCAATGACTAAGCCTGAAAGAGTTTAAATGAGGCTAGAACATAATTGTCCCCCCCTTGGACTGGAAAAATCTAAGGATGGCATTGAGAAATCTTTGTCCATTAGCAGCAGCATATTCACAGTGGACTTTACTTGAGTCAGTGGTAAAAACATGAAGCTACACACTTCTTCCATTTTATGTCATTTATGTTCCACGAACAGAGTTTCAGCCTTTTGGTAAAAGCCATAATCTTGGTTTATTTTCAGGTTATCCATGTTGCAGTATTGGATCAAAGTTCTCAGAGCTCTTTTGAAACCTATTGGTGTTCTGGAGAGAACTATAGCATTGTCAGCATAGGTCAACAGGGCAATCCTGTGATACCTTAATTTAGGAGTATGGAAGTGTTGATTGTTTAGACATCTCACCTTATCACTGATATAAAGATTGAAAAGCATCCCTATTTTACCTCCTTTTGGATTGTAACTTACTTTGAGAGAAACTCTTGCATATTGCACCTGACCTTAAGAGTACCATTAGTGTGTGGGGTACAAAATAAATAGAGAAGCTTTTGATGGATTGATGCAGCTCCCAGCTTCTCCCATAATTTGGCTGTGGATTCAAAATCAAAAGTTGTCTTAAGATCTGTGAAGACAGCATACAATATTGTTGGTTGAATATCTGATCAATTGATCAATAGTCAACTTCATTAAAACCAGCCTGCTCTTCCACAATCAAATTTCCCTGATCCAGTCAGTACTTAAGTTTATTGTGGAGGTGCTTAACATAAATTTGCTAAACAGGCTAATTGGCCTGAGGTTAGCAGGGTCATATGTCTTGTCCTTCTTAAAGATTGGGGCTATGGTTGCCAGGCCACAGTTATCAGGAACAATTTTTATTCTATTTTACTTTTACTACCAACTTCTAATGTAGTTTAGACTGAAAAATAGCAAACCACATGACTAGGGGATCTAAATACAAATTTTCCTGGACCATGGAATACACTTATGCCCTAACTTCATTAATTTCAGTTTTTTTAGCAATTATTTCTGTCTCAAAACTGCCTATTATATGAATACTTTAGACACAAATTCATAGGGGCATTCCCTGTACCTTGAAGGGATGAGAAAGACCTGTTCCAATCAATCAGAAACTAAGATCACAAATCTAGTTTTCATGAATTGCAAATACTATGGTAATCAGTCACTATCTGGATCAGTGAGCAAAGGAATTTGGCATGTTAGGGTGTTCATGTGCAAAGCTCCATTCATATGAATGGATCTTCGCACATGAGTACTTTCCACTTGCACAAGGGGAGCTTGCAAGTATGTGTCCTCCACTCAAGTACCCTCCACGTGCATGAGTGGAGCTTCATGCACGAGTGTAAGTGCCCTCCATTCACACACAAAGCTCCATTCACATGAGTGGGGATGCGTGCTCCGGCCGCTCACACTAATGGAATTGTGCACACATGCACCTGCCACTCACATGGCCCCCCTGCACCGGGCTGGGCTGCCAAGATGGAAAGATTGGGGGCCACTGATTTAATCCACATGTTCTTAATATGTAGAATAGGGAATAAAAAATAAATTGAGATAAAATTCTCTTAATAATTGATAGTTAGAAGAAAAAGAAAAAGACTCTTTTTCTAAAAATGGAGAGATTGGAGGCCAAGTGTAGCATTTCTTGGCCTGGTAGTGATAGTACTAAAATAAAGCCCTCTCCTATATGCCAAATAAATGAGCCTCTGAAATTTAGGGCATCTTCAAAAAGGCCGGTCCTGCAGATCTGTAGGGCCAAACAGATTCATAACACGACCCCTAATCATCCCTCAGCAATTGTCAAGACAAAAGACATTAAGGAATTTAAAGGTTAATATAATTTACTTAACTATGTTTGGTAAGTATAGATGGTACAGTTTATCTTTCTTACCTTAAATCAGGGGTGTCAAACTCAAAGCCCACAGACCGGATATGGCTCATAGGGTGCTTAGATCTGGCCCGCAGAGCCACCCTGGAAATATCAAAGGACTGGTCCATGGTGCCTCTGCTGGCCAAAATGGGGCATGGGGGTGCATGTGGCTCTCCCAGAGCCCATTTTTTTGCCTCCATGGTCTCCTGCAGCACTCTGCTGACTTAAAATGGGCTGTGGGGTGGCCTCGGGCAGCAGAGTGCTGCAGGAGGCCCATTTTTGGGTGGCAGAGTGCTGCAGGAGGCCCATTTTTGGGTGGCAGAGTGCTGCAGGAGGCCATGGAGGCCAAAAATGGGCCGAGGGGGGGTGTGAGGCACCCCATGGCCCATTTTGGCCAGCAGAGCCACCACAGGCCCATGCTTTGATATTTCCAGGCCAGCCCTGTGAGCAGAAGGCAGAATGCTGCAGGAGGCAGAGGCACCCCACAACTTGTTTTGGTCAGCAGAGTGCTGCAGGAGGTCGTCCAGGCAAAAAATGAGGTGTGGGGGGCCATGTGAGGCATCCCCACACCCTGTTTTTGCTGGGAGAGTGCTGCAGGAGCAGCACCTTCTTCACTTTCTCTTTAGCAGCATCTGCCAATTAGAACTAGGTACCCTCCAAGATCTGGATGGCTGTTGTTCAAAAGAGCCAAAAACATCTAGCTCTTCACCCAGATCTTTGATGAGAGAGAGTGAGCCTCCTCATATCACTGAGTTTGTCATCTTTTATCTTAATCTTTTACCTATGATTGATATAATTGTAATTTTTTTATTGTTGTGAGCCACCCAAGGTCACTGAGAATTTGGTAGTATATCAATTATTACTAATATTAAGTCCTCCTCTAGGGCTGTGTCAGAGGTAATAACAAAGATTGATAGACTGTTGGACAGACAGTTTTTAGAGACATCTGGAGAAATTGTCAGTTAATTTATGCTCTGCTCCTATACAAAAGAGTCAAGCCTCATAGCAGCTGGGGTCTCTACATGTTTTTAATCTCTACATTATGGAATTGAGACTATTTGTGCCAGAAAGTAAATCTCCCTTTGTCTGGAATAGCTGTTTTGAATGCAAAAGAGAAAAAATGCATCTTGACCCTATGTCAAACGCCCACCATGGCCCTGGCCACCCCCAGCCATGCCCACTCCTGGCCCTCCAAGGTTAAACACAATTCTGATGTGGCCCTCAATGAAATCGAGTTTGACACCCCTGACTTAAATGAACTCCTAAAGTAAGTAGGACATAGTCTGTTTACTACTGAATAGAACCCCTGACAGGCAATTCCTGTCAGTAAGGTAGACTCAAAAGAAAAAGAACAGATAATGAAAGATCACCTTCATGTTGTTATTAAGAAAATTACATGAATGTGTTCATGAAGTTACCAAGAGTCAATCTTGACTGAAAAACACTTATTCTAAGCACATAGCAAATGAAGATCTCTCAATACAGGCTTCCTATGAGCCCTCTATTACATTGAGCAGCATTTACCAGCTTACCTGGCACTTGCATGTTGCACTAATTGCAACTTCTGCACAATGTATCCTTTAGAAAGTATATTCCAATATTAACAATATGTAACCAAGCCTTGGATAACTATTGCCAAAACAGGAATTGGCACAGCTGGCATGCTAACTGTAACTCTGAAAATCTGCTTCTCAACCAAGTGTCACCCAAATCCAGTGGCATTTGCTGATCAAAATATACCCACACCTGCAGACCATATCTTTAAAGAGCCCAAGCAAATCTGGAAAAGACTGAACTTCAATTCCTGAGATAACTTTTCTTTTAATCACCAAGATGTCCCTTTTCTGGATTTAATTCCAGCTTGATTTCTCTCATATCCAATAAATTTTCAAGCACCATTCAAGGATAATAATTAGAATTAGAAGTAAAGCCGGGTGTCATACTTTCATTAATGGTACTTTAATCCAAAGATTTGAAAGATCTGAACACCATCAAGGAAAGATGGAAAGCCATATTATATAATAGATTATTGGTTGAACTGTCAAACAGTAGTTCCCAGAAGAAAACAAAACTACTGTAAAACTCTCTCTGTCATCTAATTCAGATGTCATCTAATTAACATACTATTAAGAGTATTCTTTTATTAAACAATAACAAAACTTTTCTTTGTTACGGAAAGTATCTGTAATCATTAAGAGATTCATTGGATGTACTAGTACTAGGCTTTTGAACTAGAACTAAATTTCAGAAAATATTCATTAATCACTATTTTAATTGAGCATTATCAGAATCTAAGTGAAAAAGATATTAACTTCATGCTGAAGCACACGGAGAAAACAAAACCTCAAATTTAAGAATCTTTCCTAAGGTACTATTTCTTCTCTCAACAACAGTCTATAGAATGTTGCCTCTTCACTCACTTTCATGGCACCTGATGACTTTTATTCTGGTGTTTCTCTGGTATAAAACCGCTGATGTTTGGTTTTTTTAAAAAAAACCTTCACTTGAACTAATCTCTATCAATCTGCCATATTCTCCTTCAGTAGATCTTATGCCAGGATCTGGTGTCTCCAACATTTTTCTTTTTCCAAACAGCCCCTTGATAGTTTTGCTGAACGATTTATTTCATCATAGTTTCGTAACTATGAATTAGCATTTGTCACTTATTGTCTAGAGAAATTTGTTCATAATTCTGCTACACTTATATTGAAAACAGATCCAAACTTAAAAAAATGTATTTGTCATGATTTTTGGAGTGTATATGGAATTTTGCACAGGCATATTTTCTTAATTTCAAGCCACTGAATAGTAACTCCCTAACTGATCCTAAACAAATATTTAAAACAACTTCAGATGACACATTAAGAACTCAAGTTGAACAGAAATAAATCATAATTCCTATAGAAGAAGGTATGCTAGAGCAGTGATTCAATGTACTGTAACTAACATAACGTTGATCTACATAACTATTTATGTAACTAACTAGGGTTCCAGGCTTTTTCTACCTTGATTTGATACGGCAATGAATCAGTTCAATAGTAAATAACCTCATGTTCAACTTTTGGCCAATACAAATCCCTAACCCTGTCTTTTGAGGTTCAAACTCTCTTAAGTATCATTCCATTCATGCATGATGGTAGCTGCTTCTTTTTAAGAACTGTTTGGGTATTAATAAACTAACGTATTTCTCCATGTTGCTATGATTAATTAATTGATAATATGATGTATGATATAATTAATTGGGGTGTATGGGGTGTTCAGGGAGGGGTAGCACCTCTGGTGTAGGGGCTTGTCCTGTCCTTTCAGGGCAGCTCATCCACCTTTGGTCCCCACCTGTCACTGGGCTCTCACCTGTGGCTCCTATTAGCTGTAGCATGCGCAGTGGCCACACCCCAGGCAACAGCTTTGATAGGTTAGCCAAACCAGGTTGAGAGTAGCCATCGGGTCATAGACCTTCGGTGAGATAGGAATTTGTCTATCCCAAGCATATGAAGACAGACTCCAGTGGATTGAGTGGGTGAGACCTACCAGAATAGGACAACAGTCATGAAGGCAGTCTCTGCAAGTCACATGGTATGCTAAGAGCATGGCAAGGCACGAAAGATGCCCATGTCAACCACTGTGCCCAGCCCATCTCTAACTGTCTCTACTCTTGTCCTGCCATTGGAGCAAATGGAATCTGGGAAGGAGGAGCACCTCTCCCTCACTTTAATCCAAATCAAACACAAGCCTTGACATCCCCCAACTCCCGTAAAACATCAAAGTCCTGTGTTGATGGGCAAGCGATGAAGCAGCAGGTATGGATACACTGGGAGCTGCACCCAGGTGGCTTAAGTCTAATGGTTATCTTCTTGCTGCCTGAAGCAACAGCTAGATTCGGCATCTACCTGAGTGACTGAGCAGCCCTCTTTAGGGCTGCACTGCTCACCTCCGTAGTAAGAGGAAGGGGCTAGAAAAGGGGATCCCATTTCATGCGGTTGAACAACAATGCTTCAAACAAAATGCAAGGTGACACCACTCATTATTGGCACATGGAACGTATGCAAGCTTCAAGACAACCCCTCAGCAGATAGACCAGAAAGAAGAACAGCCCTGGTTACCAGAGAGCTTGCAAGATTTAACATCGATATTGCAACCCTGTGTGTAACTAATGAAGCCAATGAAGGCCAGCTCACAGAAACAGGAGGTGGTTACACATTTTTTGGTTGTGGACGCAGCAGCGATGAACATTGTGAATCTGGAGTTGGTTTTGTGGTTAAGAACCATCTTGTCCACAAACTTGCCAGTCTTCCCAAGGGCATGAATGACCAACTCATGACACTGCATTTCCCACTACCAAGAGGAAAGCAAGCCACACTAATCAGTGCCTACACACCCACAATGACAAATCCATACAAAGTAAAGGACAAGTTCTATGAAGATCTTGATGCCCTACTCTCATCCATGAAGTGCACTGACAGGCTGATTCTACGTGGCGATTTCAACGCAAGAGTAGAATTTGATCACTCTGCCTGGGATGGTGTCATTGGAAAAAATGGATTCAGCAAATGTAACAGCAATGGACTATTACTACTGAAGACATATGAAGCTCATGATCTGATCATCACCAATACCATCTTCCATCTGCCCACTTGCAAAAAGATGTCTTGGATGCACCCATGCTCCAAACACTGGGATCTTATTATGTCATCATGCAGAGGAAAGACAGACAGGATGTAAGGGTGACCAAGGCCATGCTGAATGCTGGCTGTTGGACTGACCACAGACTCATCATCTCTAAATTAAGCTTTCACATTAAGCCAAAGAGACGTCTGCAGGGGAAAAAAGCTGTGATGAAAAAGATCAACATCAGTAAACTGAGGAACCCCAACATAGCAACTTCACTAGCAGAAGATCTTGCCAATCAACTCTCAGAGCTGCAATTAGAGGGAAATGCTGAGAAGGACTGGGAATGTTTCCAGGATATTGTGCACTCTTCTGCATTAAAGGTTCTTGGACCCTCACACAGGAAACAGCACAATTGGTTTGACAAAAATGATGAAGAGATCAAGACCCTACTTGCTGAAAAGCACTGCTTTCACCATGTTCACCAACAGCTAAGAAAAATGCCTTTAATAACACTTGCGGGACTGTACAGAGCAAGCTTTGCAAGACTCTTGGTTGAGTGCCAAAGCAGATGAAATTCAGAGGTTAATAATAAATGATGCTAAACAGTTCTACTAAGCCCTCAGATCCTTGTACAGACCTCAGACCTCAGGGAGTTCCCTTTTACTGAACTCAGATGGTGTAACTCTCATTACTGAGAAGACTCTGATTCTACAGCATTGGGCTGAACATTTCCAATCCATACTGAACCACCCATCTTCCATCAATAACAAGGCGATTGACAGAATGCCTCAGGCAGATATTAACCACAGTCTGGATGTCCCACCATCAAAGACTGAAACTCTACAGGCCATCAGCCAGTTGTCCAGTGGCAAGGCCCCAGAGCTGATGCGATCCCAATGGAAGTATTCAAGGATGGTGGTGCAGTGCTTGTTGATAAATTCACTCAGCTGTTCCAATCCATCTGGAATCAAGGATACATTCCTCAGGAACTTAAAGACATGTCCATCATACAGCTCTACAAGTGGAAAGGGAATCAACAAATCTGCGATAATCACAGAGGAATATCACTGCTCTCCTTCACAGGCAAGTTCCTTGCACAAATGTTGCTGAACTGCCTGATTGACCACTAAACAGGGTTTATTACCCAAGACACAGTGCAGTTTCCACAAAGAGTGTGGCACTGTGGACATGATCTTTGCAGCCTGACAACTCCAGAGACGGGTCAAGAGCAGAATCGCAAATTGTACACCACCTTTGTGGATCTCACCAAGGCTTTTGACACTGTCAATCATGAAGGTCTGTGGCGCATCATGTCGAAGTTTGGGTGCCCTGATAGATTTATCCTGATGGTACATCAGTTCCAGTGGTGGGTTTCAAAATTTTTTACTACTGGTTCTGTGGGTGTGGCTTTGTGAGCATGGCATGGGTTTGTGGGCGTGGCTTGGTGGGTGTGGCAGGGGAAGGATACTGTAAAATCTCCATTCCCTCCCCAATCCAGGGGAAGGTTACTGCAAAATCCCCATTTCCTCCCGATCAGCTGGGACTTGGGAGCAGAGAATAGATGGGGGTGGGGCCAATCAGAATTTTTACTACCGGTTCTCTGAACTATTCAAAATTTCCACTCCAGTTCTCCAGAACTGGTCAGAACCTGCTGAAACCTGTGGCATGTTTCCAAGGATCTTACCCAATAGCTCCAACATGAAATCTTCTTGAATCAGAGTCCTTTATTAATCAGTTATTTCTATTACAGGTGAATGTCTGGAAGTGGATCTAGATCCCTGGACCACACCTTATATACCTGGGAGGCGGAGCTAAGGTAAGGAGGGATCAGGGGAAGGGCCAGGTGGGTGAATGGGGTTAACCCTTACTCTGCCATGGGGAAGTAATGTTAGGCATTTATATGTAACAAAACCCACCTCTGATCAGTTCCATGATGACATGACAGCTCATGTTCTGGATGACAAAGAAGCTTCAGATGCCTTTCCTGTCACAATGGTGTCAAGCAAGGGTGTGTGTTGGTACAGACCCTGTTCAATATAATGTTTTCAGCCATGCTGTCAGATGCCTTCCAGAATAGTTCCTTGGGATTTAGCCTGAGATACATGACCAATAAGAAACTGTTTAACTTGCAAAGACTCCAGGCTGTCACTAAGATAAAGGAGACTGTGCTATGAGACCTTCTTTTTGCTGATGACTGTGACCTGAGTGCTGGATCAGAGCAGGAAATGCAAGCAAGTGTGGTCAAATTTGCAGCAGCATGTGACAACTTCGGCTTCCTCATCAACACAAAGAAAACCAAAGTGATACACCAACCAGCTCCAAAAACCCAACACCAAGAGCCCACCATCACAGTGAAGGGACAAAAGCTGCAAGTAGTGAACCAATTTACATATCTTGGCATCACCCTCTCCTGCACAGTGACATTTGACATCGAGGTCAACTTCAGAATTGCCAAGGCAAGCTCTGCATTCGGTGGACTACTGACCAATGTGTGGGACCACCATGGAATAAGCCTTGCTACAAAGTTTAAAGTCTACCGAGCAGTAGTGCTAATTACCCTGATGTTTGCCAATGAGACTTGGACTGTATACAGGAGGCACGCCAGGCAACTGAACCACTTTCACATGACCTGCCTCTGCAGACTTCTGAGGATCCTGTGGCAGGACAAGGTGCCAGACACAGAAGTCCTCTCCAGAGCAGGCCCACCATTAGTCTACACCCTGCTGATGAAAGCCCAGACATGCTGGGCAGGCCATGTTGTAAGCATGCCAGACCATAGCATCCCCAAACAGCTCCTCTATGGCGAGATGTCTCAAGGAAAATGATTGCATGGGGGCCAAAGGAAGCAATATAAAGACACGCCGAAAGCCTCTCTCAAATCCTTGAATATTGACACCACCTCCTGGGTAATCCTGGCACAAGATCGATCAACATGGCACACATTGATCCATCAAGGCTGCCAGACATTTGAAGACAGAAGGACAACCATAGCACAAGAAAAGCGCACACTTCGCAAAGCCAGAGCTGCAAATCCCCACACGTCTGCCCGACATGCGGCAAAACATTCCGTTTATTGGCCTTACCAGCCACTTGCAGACACACCATGGACAGTCCTTTACCGGCTAGATGTCAAGGTCCTCTTCAAAAATGATGGACAAACATCATCATTATTAATTATTATTTCTTATCTAAGAAATTTAAGATATACAGTATATATCACATATAATTAAAAATATCTCTTCTTTGCACAAGTTCTTCTTCGTTTGTTCAGGTCTCTAAGGCTGGTACTTTTAATATTTTCTTTTAAAATAATCTTAACAATCTGTTTCTAAAGAAAAAAGTCTGGGCAATTTAAATCTTAATGCACATTCCCCAATACGGTAGTATATAATAGGCAAAACAAATGATTTCAATTCTTTGGATTTGCTGTTCTCCTACTTGTACCAGATGGCAGAAAAAACACTATTGCACCTGGAAGGGAATAGGCTTCTTCCTCTGCCTCTCCTCTTATACCCCATTCTGTCACAAGCCAACTACACTAAATTTTAAAAATGTATAGCAGTGTTTACAAAAGAATTGAGTCTCATTATCGTCATGACATCATCATCCAAATCAATCCAGAATTCTCTTTATTATTATTATTTTTTATTATACATTCTTTTATTATACATCACATTTCCATTTCTGCAATGATAATGTACTGTCCATATCAAATCTCTATTGAATATACGTAATATTATACATCTTAATTATAGCCATTGTTTTCATTGTATATACAATATGATCTTCACTCCTGGTCATTTCATACAATTTAATCTGTAATCAAATACAATCCAATAATAATAATAGTAATAATAATAATATTGCTTATAATGTTATGCTTATATATGTTTATATATATACATTTAACTCGATTCCATTAATCATTCTTAATTATAAATTTATTAACTGTCGAGCGTCAAGAAGCACTCGACATCGTGTCCATGCACCAGCAGAACATGGATACCTGGCTGGAAGGGGGGGGGCTGAGCCACATGGGTGATGGTGGTGGAATAGGCTTCCGAGTAGGTGTTTATGTGCACGGGTGCCTTAAGGGATCGCGTGGGATTAGTTTACCACTCTGAGAACGCTCTAGAAAAATGACGACATCCCAGTAAGCCCGGAGGAAATGAGGACGTATGAGACCTCCCAGCTGAGTGTAATCGGGAAGGCGCTATATAAGAACTCGATTGCAAGGGCGTGACAGCTGCGTCTTTGTTTTGCTATGTTTTGCATTCTGGTTTCTGTAAGAGCTGTTTGCCACGATTAAACGAAGATATACCAGCTTGGCTTTAAGCGTATTCTTTGGATGTGGACACAGTCCTAGGGGAGCTGAGAGGAAGATGCAGCTCTCCCTTTTCCCAAGCCGTTTGGAGCCGCCCTGTGAGGGAACGGGATGGCGGAGGGAGTAGCAGGCGACGCGCTGCCGGAGGATACAGCAGAAACCGTGGGCGAGGCAGAGGAGGAGGTCGACGCCGGGATGGATGGGGCGGGCAGCCCGCCGGTGGTGCGGCCGAAACAGCATGAGCCCGGGGTCGACGGCACCCCCAGTGAATGGAAGGAACGCGAACGCAACGCCCAGGAGATGCCCGGCCCAGAGATAGGTGGGATGCGTCTTCAAACCCCGCCCTATGCCGGTTCCCAGTTCCAGAACTGGAGAGAACGGCGGTGGCTGGAAGACGAGGAAGGGGACTGGAGCCACTTCACTGGCCTGGGGGCTTCCACCCTAGAGATCCTGCGTGACCGTTTTGGCAAGGTGAGCTTCCGCGACGTGCCCTCCTGGCAGCCATGGGCGCCTATCATGGAGGCAGCCACCTCCTGGTCAGGAGGCAGTACGGCGGGTGGGAGTTCTGACAGCAAATTCCGCCTTGCCAGCCCAAAGCTGAAGTTGGAGGGGCATGAACAATGCTGGGTGAGTGGAGAGCGGAGACAGGCTGTACATTCATACGGTGGGGGCGAGGGCAGCCGTGTGAATCCCGGTGCCGCTACGCAACCCGGGAGAGAGAGGAGAGAAGACCCCGTGAGAGACGCCCCTCGACAGCTACCCGGCACAGAGAGTAGGCCATCGCAACAGCGTTACGGAGACCCGCTGCCGGCATGGGCCACAGTCCCTGGGCACCCCCCTCCAGCAACATCCCTGGGGATTACCGCCTGTGCAGGCTGCATTCGATGGAACTGCAGGAAAGGTGGCACTGTTCTTGAGTCAGGTAATAAGCCATATGGACCTTTATGGCAGATTATATCCTTCGCAGTGGTCCATGGTCGTTGCGGTCACAGCAGTGCTAACGGGGGAGGCAGCCAAATAGGTCGCCGATTTACATAGTGAACACGCCCACGAGTTAACGGATCTGGGCCTGTTCCTTGAAGCGTTACGCAATAGGTTTGAGGATGAAACTCGGACCCAGGTCATCGAAGGTGAATTAGTCAACCTACGACAGCGTGGTCGCCCTGCCAAGGATTATGTCAAGGAGTTCCGTAACCTGGCAGGGAAACTCCATTCGTGGCCAGAGCGCTTACTTATCCACCAATTCCAGGCAGGGTTGGATAGAGAAATAAAGCAGGCCTGTGTCTACCGGGGTCTAGGCCCACGATTGTCCGAATGGTACAAGGCAGAGGTTAGCCTAGACGTTGGCTTACGGGAATTCAGGCCTTGGAACACACCACAGCTCCAGTCCCGTCATGGTCCAGGTGGCAGATCTAGTGACCGCGGGGTGTTTAGAGGAACCCCGGCATTCGAGCCGGCCGCTACTGAAGTGAACAGACGCCCGTTCCGGTGCTTTTGGTGCAACCAGGAGGGTCATAGAGCTGCGGACTGCCCCGTCGCAGCCCCGCGACTGTCAACTCCCCGGCCACCCATCCCGACTACCACACCACGTGACCGAACCCTACGAACACCAGAACACTCCAGGGTGGCCACGCAGATGCCCTTGTTAGAACTGACAACCAGTTCCAGAAATAGCAGGCCAGGTACGGCTCGTGTCCCCAATGCATCTGAAGAAAGCGACAATGGAGACGAGCTATAGGATCCTATGGTAAGTGACCCTGTACACCCCTTCCTGATACCGGTGACCCTTAGACATCCTGTCACTAAGAAGGAGTGTGAACAAAAAGCCTTAATTGACACAGGCTGTACTCAGTGCCTTATACGGCGCTCGGTAGCTGAGGGCTTGGGCCTTCGGATCCTGACTCTTCGTACCCCCATTAAATTCGAGCAGATGGATGGGTCCATCCTGGGAGGCACACCTACCGCCAGTGTTACAGAACCCGTTTTCCTGCAAATAGGAGCCCATCAGGAAATGATCCGGTTCATAGTAGTAACCCAGATGATCGAACCCATCATTCTTGGGCTTGTGGGATTAGACAGGTGGGAACCACACATTTGGTGGGAGGGGGGTTATCGTAGGCTCAGACTTCCATGTACAAAAGAGAGGGTGGCTCTCCAGCAAGAGGCAACAAGGCAAGGCACATACCCCCAAGCCTATAACGACCTCGCCCGAGTATTCAGCGAAGAAGAATGTGACATCCTGCCCCCCCATTGGGACACGGATTGTGGTATCGAAATACTCCCCGGAGCCCAGTTGCCAAAACCCTGTATGTACTCGATGACACCACAGGAACTGAAGGAATTGAGAACGTATATAGATAAAAACCTGGCCCGGGGATTTATTCATCCCAGTTGTTCGCATTTAGCGGCACCCGTCCTCTTTCGGGGTAAGAAGGATGGGGGCTTATGTTTATGTGTTGACTACTGGGGATTGAATGCTGTCTGCGTAAAACCGTTGTACCCCCTGCCGCTGATGACTGATTTGTTGGCTACCCTGGCGTCAGGGAAAATCTTCATGAAATTGGACCTCCGTGAAGCCTATTATCGGGTACGGATACGTCAGGGAGACGAGTGGAAAACCACATTTAACACTCCCCTCGGCAGCTACCAGTTCCTGGTGATGCCCTTCGGTCTACAAGGGGCACCAGCGGTGTTTATGCAGCTTATAAACGGTATTTTACATGAACACCTATATCGGGGCATACTAGTCTATCTGGACGACATTTTGATTTACTCTGATACAATGGACGAACACGTCCAGCTGGTTAGACAAGTCCTGACCAAGTTGCTGGACGCACATCTTTTTGTAAAACTCTCAAAATGTGAGTTCCACCGGGAGGAGATCGATTATCTAGGTTTTCGAATTAGTTGTACTGGTATCCAGATGGACCCAAAGAAAGTAGCAGCAGTTTTAGAGTGGAAAGCTCCGCAAACCCGTAGACAATTGCAGAGTTTTTTGGGTTTTGCAAACTTTTATCGACATTTTATTCCGTCCTTTGCAACAACAGCATTACCATTAACGGAGCTATTACGAACAAAAGGTGTGGTGGCCCCTGGGAAAAAACCTAGGCCGGGATACAAACTACAATGGTCATCTGAATGCCAACGAGCCTTTGAAAACCTTAAACGGGCTTTTGCCACTGAACCCGTATTGATACACCTTAACACGTCACAACCGTTCGTAATACAAGCAGATGCTAGTGACATGGCAGTAGGAGCTATTCTAATGCAGAAAGATGGAAACGGTATGCTAAGGCCTTGTGCATACACCTCCCGAAAGTTTACAACCACAGAAAGGAACTGGGCAGTGTGGGAGAAAGAGGCCTATGCCGTAAGATGGGCGTTACAAACATGGCAGCACCTACTGGAGGGTAATCCCATGCCGTTCGAGGTTTGGACGGATCACAAGAATCTACAGGCCCTCCAAACGCCTCGAAAACTATCCCCAAAACAGGTGAGGTGGGCACAATATTTCCAGCGGTTCCATTTTGCCCTTGTATATAAGCCAGCTAGAGGAATGTTTTTAGCGAATGCGTTGTCAAGGATGCCGCAATATCATAGTAAACGAGATGAGGGTTTACAAGCAGTGATCTCACCCCTGAAAGCGTACGTATTGACAGCCCCGCAGACCGAGGATTGGCTGACGATCTTACAGAAAGCCATTCGGATGGATGCATGGGCACAAAACAATGCGGCGTCCCTAACCCATCGTGATGGCCTAGCATGGTGGGGAGATAAACTGTATATTCCAGCAACATTGAAACAGCGAGTGTTACTCCAGTGCCATGATAGAAAAACCGCCAGACACTTCGGGTTCCTCAAAACCCTACATCTGACGCACAGACAATTCTGTTGGCCTAAAATGAGGAAAGACATCGACCAATACGTCTGGGGATGCCACACGTGCGCGGTATCCAAACCACAACCAGGGAAGCCACTGGGCTTATTACAAACCGTAGCCGAACCAAACAGACCATGGGAGGAAATAGCCATGGATTTCATTGTAGACCTTCCCAGTAGCAGAGGTTATACCGTTATTTGGACAGTAGTCGATCTTTTCTCAAAGCAAGCCCACTTTATTCCATGTAAAGGTTTACCTTCTGCCCGACACCTGGTACGTTTATTCCTACAACATATTTACCATTTGCATGGAGTGCCTAAAAGGATAATATCAGACAGAGGGGTACAGTTCACCGCCCGATTCTGGAGAGGTTTCCTTCGTGATATAGGGTCAACCCAGGGCCTTAGTTCAGCTTATCACCCTAGTACGAATGGTGTTGCTGAACGCACGAATGCCATGGTAGAACGATACTTACGTTCCTACGTTACCTACCAACAAAACGATTGGGTTGATTACCTTCGATTTGCTGAAACGGCATACAATAACGCAGTACATCGGAGTACGGGATTTACGCCGTTCCGGGTAGTCATGGGGAGGGAATTCCCTGCTATCCGGAATTAGACCTTTCCCTCCCAAAACCTATGACTCCCAATGACTGGTCTACTAACGTGAATGCTGTGTGGCCTCATGTGAAAACTGCTTTGACACAGGCAGCCGATGAATACAAGCTCCAGGCAGACAAAAGGAGGGCTACATGTCCACCTTTTCAGATCGGAGACCTGGTTTATTTGTCGACAAAATACTTAAAGCTACGATTACCAAGTAAAAAGCTAGGACCCAAATATATAGGCCCATTTCCTATCATTAGAGTAATTAACCCCGTAACATTCATGCTAAAACTACCCCCCTTATTGGGAAAGACCCATCCGGTATTCCACTCTAGTTTGTTAAAACCGGCCACTACACCCATTACAACACCAAAACCACCTCCTGGCCCGGTAACCGGTGCCCACTATGAAATACAAGACATCATCGATTCCAAACTACGTAGAGGCCAGTTATACTATTTAGTTCGCTGGACAGGGTATCCTGATAGTGAAGCATCCTAGGTACCTGTAAAAGATATAAACGCCCCAAGATTACTGAGAAAGTTCCACAAAGCAAACCCCCAGAAACCACATCCAGTACCTGACCATTAATATTATCCCTTTTTGTCTCCTCCTCTTAGACGGACGCCTGGTAGGGGGAGCCGCCTGTCGAGCATCAAGAAGCACTCGACATCGTGTCCATGCACCAGCAGAACATGGATACCCGGCTGGAAGGGGGGGCTGAGCCACATGGGTGATGGTGGTGGAATAGGCTTCCGAGTAGGCGTTTATGTGCACGGGTGCCTTAAGGGATCGCGTGGGATTAGTTTACCACTCTAGAAGAATGACGACATCCCAGTAAGCCCGGAGGAAATGAGGACGTACGAGACCTCCCAGCTGAGTGTAATCGGGAAGGCGCTATATAAGAACTCGATTGCAAGGCGTGACAGCTGCGCCTTTGTTTTGCTATGTTTTGCATTCCGGTTTCTGTAAGAGCTGTTTGCCACGATTAAACGAAGATACACCAGCTTGGCTTTAAGTGTATTCTTTGGACGTGGACACAGTCCTAGGGGAGCCGAGATTAACTTCTGCTCCTACTGTATTTTCTAGCCATTTATAAAATAGCCATGTTAAATAATACTCTGATTCCTTAATTCTCATTGTTAACCTGTCCATTTTGGCGCAATCTAGTATTTTATTACATTTTCATCTATAGGTACGTTTTCGCTATTCCAGTTTTGTGCATACATAATTCTTGCTGCTCTTATTACATGTAATATTAAATATATGCTTCTTTTGTTGTATTTCCCCAGTAATATACCTAGTAGGAACAATTCTGGTTTTAAATCTATTTGTTGTGTTATCATTTCTTTAACCACCTTTTTATCTTTAACCAATATTTTTTTGCCATTGGACAAGTCCACTATATGTTGTAATAGGACTCCAGTACCTGCTTACATTTCCAGCACTCTGGCAATATGTTTTGGAACATTTTTGCCATTCTTGCTGGTGTCAAATGCCATCTGTAGAATATTTTATAAAGATTTTCTTTGTATGATGTTGACATCATTAATTTGTAATTTCTTTCCCAAAGATTTTGCCAATTGTCTAATTCTATATTGTATCCAAAGTTTTTGGCCCATAGTATCATAGTTTCTTTTACATGTTCTTCTTCCATTTTAAAGTTCAATAAATAATTTTAAATTTTGTTTATTAATTTATCATCTGTCCCTAGGAATATCTGAACTAATTCTAGGGGTTCTTTGTAAAATCCATATATTTCTGCATCTTTCTTGTGTCTTGTTTGTATTTGAATATGTGGCCACCAGTCCAGATCAATTCCTTGTTTTTTTTAGTTCCTGTTTTGATTTTAAATCCCCTTGTTCATTTAAGATGTCTTTGTACTTTACAATTTTTTCCAGTTCTAGAACATTAGGATGTATTAGCACTTCCATCGTAGATAGCCAGACCGGTATTTTGATATAATTTCATTTTTTTTTCATTTTTTTCATTTTATTAAATTTGTATACCGCCCTACTCCCGAAGGACTCAGGGCGGTGAACAGGCACAAAATAAAACACATAAATACAAAAGTTAAAACATGATTAAAACCCAATTAAATAATTTTTACCCGAGACAATTTAAAACTCCCAATAATTTAAAACGAATTAAAATTTCAGTTTAAAAATTTAAAAGAAGGGGAGAAAATTAGGCCAGGCCGGCCTGCTGGAATAGGAGTGTCTTCAAAGCACGGTGGAAAGTGCGCAGATCTGGGATCCTCCGTATCTCCGGGGGGAGCTCGTTCCAGATAGTAGGTGCCCCCACAGAGAAGGCCCTCCCCCTAGGGGCCGCCAGTCGACATTGTTTGGCTGACAACACCTGGAGGAGCCCATCTCTATGAGAGCGTACCGGCCAGTGGGAGGCTGTTTGTGGTAGTAGGTGGTCCCGTAAGTAGCCAGGTCCTAAGCCATGGAGCGCTCTAAAGGTGGTAACCAAAACCTTGAAGCGCACCCGGAAGACCACCGGGAGCCAGTGCAGCTCGCGCAGGAGAGGTGTCACACGGGAGCGCCATGTTGCTCCCATAACCACCAGTGTGGCCTCACTCTGCACCAGTTGGAGCCGCCGGGTGCTCCTCAAGGGGAGTCCCATGTAGAGAGCGTTACAATAGTCCAGGCAGGAGGTACTGAGGGCATGAGTGACTGTGTGTAGGGAGTCCCGATCCAGAAAGGGACGCAACTGGCGAATCAGGCGAACCTGATGAAAGATCCTCCCAGTCACGGCCATCAAGTGCCCTTCTAAAGACAGCTGTGAGTCCAGGAGGATGCCCAAGTTGCGAGCCCTCTCCGTGGGGGCCAGCGATTTGCCCCCAATAGTCAGCGATGGCATCAACTGACTATATCAGGACGTCGGAAACCACAGCCACTCGGTCTTGGATGGGTTGAGCCTGAGCCTGTTCCTCCCCATCCAGATCCGCATGGCCTCCAGACACCGAGACATCACTTCAAGGGCATCGTTGGGGTGGTCCGGGGTGGAGATGTACAGCTGGGTGTCATCAGCGTACTGGTGGTACTTTACCCCAAAACCACGGATGATCTCGCCCAGCGGCTTTACATAAATGTTGAACAAAAGGGGCGAGACGACCGACCCTTGTGGCACCCCACATATGAGGGGCCTCGGGGTTGACCTCTGCTCCCCTGCCAACACAGATTGCAACCGGCCGGAGAGAAAGGAGGAGAACCACTGTAGTACAGTGCCTCCCACCCCTAACTCTTCCAACCGGTGCAGCATGATACCATGGTTGATGGTATCAAAAGCCACTGAGAGGTCTAACAGGACCAGGACAGAGGAGCACCCCGTGTCCCGAGCTCTCCAGAGATCATCAACCAACGCGACCAATGCCGTTTCCGTGCTGTACCCAGTCTGAAACCCGACTGGAACGGATCCAGATACGTCGTCTCATCCAGGTGCTGGGGAAGATGTTGCACAACCACACTCTCGACAACCTTCGCCACAAAATGAAGGTTGGAGACTGGACGATAATTAACCAACATTGCCGGTCCAGGGAAGGCTTCTTGAGGAGAGGCCTCACCACCGCCTCTTTCAAGGCGGCGGGGAAGTCACCCTCACCCAATGAAGCATTTATAATCCCCTGGAGCCAGCCTCGCGTCACCTCCCGGGAAGCCAGCACTAACCAGGAGGGACACGGATCCAATAAACAAGTGGTCGCCCAGAATCCTGTCCATGTCCTCAGGGGTCACAGGATCAAACTCATCCCAGATAACATTCTCAAGACCTGCCCCAGTCCCTCCCCCGGAGACTACCCAGTCAGAGTCCAGATCTTCCCGGATCTGAGTGATTTTGTCATACAGATACTGCACAAAATCCTCGGCTCTACCCTCCAAGGGGTCCTCCCGCGCTTCCTGATGGAGCAGGGAGCGGGTCACCCTAAACAGGGTGGCCGGGCGGTTATCTGATGACACAATAAGAGCAGCAAAATAACTACATTTCGCTGCTTTTATCACCACTAGGTAATTCCTAATATGGGATCTTACCAGTGTCCGGTCTGATTCAGAAAGACTGGCCCTCCAACTACTCTCTAGGTGTCTTTTCCGGCGCTTCAACTCCCTCAGCTCCTCAGTGAACCAAGGAGCCAAATGAGATCGGCGCCGGGTCAGAGGCCGCAAAGGCACGACCCGATCCAGAGCTCCAGCGGCCGCCCTATCCCAGGCGGCCACTAGGTCTCCAGTCGAGGCGTGTGCCAGAGCCTCGGGAAATGGCCCAAGCTCCATCTGGAATCTATCAGGTTCCATCAGGTGCCTGGGGTGGAACCATCTTACCGGCTCCGGCTCCCTGTGGTGGGGTGCAGCGGTTTGAAGGTCGAGATGAAGGAGAGAGTGATCTGACCATGACAAGGGCTCGGTAACTATATCCCCTATCTCAAGATCACTCAGCCACTGTCCAGAGACAAAAACCAGATCCAGCGTGTTTCCCCCTGTGTGGGTAGGGCCATGAATTAACTGGGTCAGGTCCATGGCTGTCATGGAAGCCATGAACTCCCGAGCCACCTCAGACGCCTCACCCACGGATGGCAGGTTGAAATCCCCCATGACCATAAACCTGGGGGTATCAACTGCCACCGCGGCGATGACGTTGAGTAGCTCGGGCAGGGCTGTTGCCACGTGGCAGGGAGCCAGGTACATGATTAGCAAACCCATCTGAACCCCATGACCCCACTTCACAAGGAGGGACTCACAGCCGGCCGTCTGAGGAACCGTGGCCTCCCTCGGTCTCAGACCTTCTTTAATAATAACCGCTACTCCCCCACCCCTGCCCTGTAACCTCGGCCAATGGAATGCGAGGAAACCTGGTGGGTACATCTCAACGAGGGGGACCCCCCCTCCTGGCCCAACCAGGTCTCCGTAATACCCGCCAGGTCTGCTCTCCCCTCACAAATAAGATCACAAATGATATAATGATATAATGATTCTTTTTGACTTTTTCTCATACTGAAATCAGCGCATTCCTGATATAATGCCTTTGGAAGTATCTGTGTATTTTACTTTTTCCATACCATACAAATGCATGCCACCCCAATTTTAAGATGTGTCCTTCTAACGTCAATATTCTTTTCTTCCTCAGATTTATCCACTCCTTCACCCAAGTGAGCACAAAGGCCTTGTAGTACAGCTCTCAGTCCAGTAGCCCAATCCTCCCTTATTTTTGGTGTCTTGTAGCATTTTCAATTTGATTCTTGGTTTTTTTGTTTTTTGTTTTTTGCCTTGCCAGATGAACTTTAGAATCAATTTGTTTAAATCCTCAAAGAACTTTTTCCCTAGTTTTTTCAGGGTGGCTTGGAATAAAAATAAGTTTCGGTAGGATATTCGTTTTTGTTGTGGCTATCCTTCTGACTAATGACAACTGTAAATTTCTCTATTTTTCCAAATCTATCTTTATTTGTTGTAATAATTTAATGTAGTTGTCTTCTTTGATCATTATGAATCTTGCTGTTAACCAGATTCCCAAGTATTTATCTTTTTTAGTTATCTGCATTAGTTGTATCATGGCATCCTGTAAGATGATCATTTGTGCATCTACTTGCTGTTGGTGTTGTAACAATGTGGCTGTCAGATGCTCAGTGGTTAGAAGTGTTTCCTGTTTGGTTTACCCAGGAGTGCTGACATCAATCTTGTAAGTATGCTACTCTCTTCCAAAAAGAGGGATGAAGGGATACTTTTCGGTTTAAATTTCAACAGAAAACATAATTATATGAATTAGTTATACTTTATTGATGAGCCATAGTGGCACAGTGGTTAGAGTGTAGTACTACAGGCTACCTCTGCTGATTGCCAACTGCCTGCAATTTGGCAGTTCAAATCTCACTAGGCTCAAGACTGAGCCTTCCATCCTTCCAAGGTGGGCAAAATGAGGACCCAAATTGTTGGAGGCAATATGTTGACTCTGAAAACTGCTTAGAGAGGGCTGTGTTATAAAGTATTATATAAGTCTAAGTGCTATTGCTATTGCTATTTATTGTATGGCTAAATTAACAGAATCTTGGAAGTCCAAACGCACAAACTTCCCACCATTTTCAACTGTTTGAACTATTAGCTCTAAGTATTAAACCACTAAGGGTTTCTGCTGTCTTGTCTGATTGTTTCCTAGTCAGCTCTTTCCTCCCTTTCCTCAAGGTCATTCATATATTCCACTACAGTACCTCAGTCTTTTCAGAAATAGCTTCAAACTTGTTCCTCAGTCACCAAACATCATAAAGAAACAGATATAAGACCATCAAAATAATGATTTCTATATTTTTGTCAGAATTTGAAAGCTGTTAGGCTGAAATCTTTTGTTCTCTATAACCACTATTCAACCATTTACCTGATTATTCATATTCCCAGAACATTATTTCCAAGATAACAATTTCTGAGAATACTGTCATAACTAAATTAGATTAATTATTTTGAATCTACTTTAATTTTTTTTAATGTATGTATTTTTACATGCCATGCTTTGGGGTGAAAATCCAAAAAATGGTTGAAGAAATCAAAGAACTATGTACAAGGAATGAAAAGACAACACTGTTATGAATATACATTAGGTTGTTCTATATGTAGCACGTATCATATTATTGGTAATTCTTGGACATTCAATTAATGATTATTTTAGTGTTAATTACATGTTAATATTTTTAATTAAATAGAAGTGATTATCTTATTCGGAAAGCAAAAGGGTAGGAAGGACAAGCTCTAGTTTTCCATCTTTAAATCATTTTTACTGTTTTATAAAAATATGTATATACAATATTTTGATGAGAAAATAATTTGGTGAATTAATCAAAACAAAAACATGTAACTTCCTTTTTCCCCACTGTTGTTTCATTCTGCAAAAAACTGCAGTTGCATAAACTGTTCAACTTTATGATTCAGAAATAACAAGGGCAACTTTCTTGGATGACACAAGAAAAGGACTTCTTTGGTTTTCATTAAAAAAGTAAACAATACTGTCAATTAATGTGGATTGTTTTGATAATGTCATATTTTGATTTTAAAAGGGTGAAGAGAAGCACTCTCATATTTGTTTTCACAAATCAATCATTTACCTATCAATGTCAACTAAGCAGATCTGACCTATGTCTAGGCATTTAATTTATCTACAGTGCAGAAAAACCATTTGGAAGAATGATTCTAATCTTCCTGCTACTAAAGCATGTAACAGCATTGTTTCTGTGTAAAAAGTGCAGAGTTATTACCAGCATTGAGCACTGTTTTTGTTGTTTTAATATAGGTTTCCATCAAATTCCATAAAAGCAAACATCCGATATACAGAGATCTAAGCATCCCATCATTACCAAATATACAATATGCAACTTGCACTATACCCAGTAATAGCCTTTCATTCAAAGAAGGAAAGTTCCATCAAGCACTTTTATCAAAAGAACAGAAGTCACTTTTCTTTTGTTGTTCATTGGTTCACCCACTAATTGGCTGCTAGGCACTACTCATATCATTTACATTGTATACAGGACTCAAGCATCTGCAAAATGGGTTGTAGAAGATATGTATAATTTGATTTTAAAAAACAAAAAATGGAACCTTCCCTTAAAATTCCTGCAAAAACCAGAAAGCATCATTCAGGATCACATTTGACACTGGATAACTTCTACTGTATTCTTTCTTACACAGGACATTCCCCATTTTACAAAAAAGAAAAGAAAAGAAATCCAGCATTAAACCATCAATTAGATTTTTAGATTGCAATCCTGAATACATTAACTTTGGGGGAATATTTTGTTGATCTCAGTGAAGTATAGTTTTGGAAGATCTATAATGATAATGCTCAAGTTTACATTTCCATACCTGGTGACCTGAGTTATGCTGTTGCTATCCTCTCATGGTGCCTGGAAACTATTGGAGCCTGGATGGAGGAGAACAGGCTATGATTGAACCCTAGCAGGACTGAGTAAGTTTTGGGTACATGGAGCTTCAAAATTTGGGTCTCTGACATTTTTAATTCTGGATGGGGGTTGCACTATCCTGTTTAAACCCAGTTCACAACTTAGGGGTTCTTTGAACTCATGACTCCTGCTCAAAGAGCAGGTGGCAGGCAGGGATTAAATTCAGCAGGTTCTGGAGAACTGGTAATGGAAATTTTGAGTAGTTCAGAGAACTGGTAGCGGAAATTTTGAGTAGTTCAGAGAACTGGCAAATATCATCTCTGGCTGGCCCCAGAGTGGGGTGGGAATGGGGATTTTGCAGTATTCTTCCCCTGCCACACTTACCAAGCCACACCCACCAAGCCACACCACACCCACCAAGCCATGCCCACAGAACCGGTGGTAAAAAAAATTGGATTTCACCACTGGTGGCAAGTGGTGCCTTTGCACAACTTAGATTTGTGCACCAGTTGCAGCCTTTTCTGGAACAGGACTCTCTGTGTTCAGTCACTCAAGCACTAGTCATCTGGATTACTGCAACATACTCTATACCAGGCTACCTCTAGAATGCATTTGGAAGCTTCAGCTAGTGCAGGGTGCAGCAGCATGAACAGTCTTTGGGGCCACTAGGATGGGCCATGTTACACTTCTACTCTGCAAGTTACCAATTTGTTTCTGGGTGCAGTTCAAATGGTTGGTGAATCAGCAGCAATGGTAGAGTTATTGCCTACAATAAATATAAATCAGTAATTGGTAAATTAAATGCTGCATAGGTTGTCTCCTTAAACTCCAATATTAATAGCCCTAGTGATATAGGCAGTCCTCACTTGCTGACCACAATAGGAAGCAGCAACCCCTTGACTAAGCTGTACAGTCATTAAGGGCACATCTCACAACTACTAACTTTCCCATTGACTTTGCTCATCTGAAGTCAATTGTAACTATCACAAATGATGATCACACAACTATGGTATACTTCAACCATTATAATTGGAAGCCAGTTGCCAAATATCCAAATTGGAATCATGCAATTACAGGGACACTGCAACAGTTACAGTGAGGGCTAGTTGTAAGTCTTGTTTTTCAGAATTGTCAACCAATTTCAAACGATTAGTAAAGAAGTGGTCAGTAAGCAAAGACTACCTGTAGTTTGAATGTCCTGAAAACATTTTGGATGATATGATAAATTGGGTGCCAGATATGTACTGGGTCAGAGGGATGTACATGTAATTTACTCTTAAAAAAGGATGGACTCTAAGCCTTCCCATAATGGATTTATGATTTTTTTTCAGTAATTCCTCAAGCACTGAAGATAGGGAAAAGACATTCAAAACAGATTAATTTTTAATAACCCTATGATTAACTGGTCATCAGCTGCATATGGAACTGCTAATCATATTTTGTTATTGCAGTCAGCATTTGCAGTTCCAACTTTTACAGTAAACACAGACACATTTGACAATCACTGAGTAGTTTAAAATTTATTATATACATTTTTTTTCTCTCTCTAAAATATAAACACCATTGTGTTTTTTGTTTTTCCATTTGGAATTTACAAATGTTGCAAACATTTTTATTTATTTATTTATTTATTAGATTTATATAGTCATCCATCTTATGTGACATGACCTGTGTGGCTCATGAAAAAAATTAAATACAATTTAAAAAATTAAAAGAAATTAAAAGAACAAACACTGATATTTCTGTATAACAAGCACACCATATTTAAAGCTCTTTAAGATTGTCCAAAAGATGCACATAAAATAGCTATTATACACATTTTTCCAAACCTATGATTCATGGGTCATTAGTTTGCCCTCATATGATTGGTCCTGAACACTAGGTTACAGGCCTAGCAATGCAAAAAATGTCATATAGGCTGAGTTCCACTACAGTGCTGCAATATCATGAGTACTGGCCAGGCAAATCCTTCAAAATAAATGCTTCAGAATCTCCAAAGTCCAACACATTAGGAAATACCTAGTCTGCATGTCATTATTATGGTTTGTCGCACAGTCAGTCAGATGTTTAGATTGGATTTTGAACTTTTTTTTAAATCAGGTTCTTCTCAAGGACCTGGGATGATGATGATGATGATGATGATGATGATGATGATGTTTTGTTGTTGACAAGTACTTTTATTAGCAAATACTGTATCTTTCTAAAATTTTCTACAAATAGAATATATTGGGTGCTCAATTGGGATTCTGGTTTCTCAGAATCCTTCATTTTCTATATAAACTTTTCCATCATAACTAACTACAGGTTGCTACTAGAGCCAGAAAATACTCTAGAGAGATGGAAGAAGACACATTTTGGATGAGAATTATCAATCAAAATCTTCTATTGCATTAGAACTACTCTTGGAACAGATCAATAAATGTTACTTGTTGATCTATAGCAATGGGGATGGGGGGCACCATGTTACGGTGGTTCTCCCCCTTTCTCTCAGACCGGTTCCAGTTCGTGTTGGCAGGGGGGCAGAGGTCGACCTCGAGGCCTCTCATTTGTGGAGTGCCTCAGGGGTTGATCCTTTCGCCACTTTTGTTCAACATTTATGTGAAGCCGCTGGGTGAGATCATCTGTGGCTTTGGGGTGAAGTACCACCAGTACGCTGATGACACCCAGCTGTACATCTCCACCCCAAGCCACCCCAACGATGCCCTTGAAGTGATGTCCCAGTGCCTGGTGGCTGTGCGGGTCTAGATGGGGAGGAACAGGCTCAAGCTCAACTCTTCCAAGACTGAGTGGCTGTCCCGGCATCCCGATATAGTCAGTTGACTCTATCACTGACTATTGGGGGCGAGTCTTTGGCCCCCGCGGAGAGTCCTCCTGGATACGCAGCTGTCCTTGGAGGAACATCTGATGGCTGTAGCCAGGGGGACCTCTTGTCAGGTTCGCCTGATCCACTAGTTGTGGCCCTTTCTTGATCGGGATTCCCTGTGCACAGTCACTCACGCCCTCGTCACCTCTTGCCTGGACTAATGTAATGCTCTCTAAATGGGGCTCCCCTTGAAGAGCACCTGGAGGCTCCAACTGGTCCAGAATGCGGCCACGCAGGTAGTTACGGGAGCAACATGGCGCTCCCACATAACACCTCTCCTGCGTGAGCTGCACTGGCTCCCAGTGGTCTTCCGGGTGCACTTCAAGGTTTTGGTTACCACCTTTAAAGCGCTCCATGGCACAGGACCTAGTCATCTTCGAGACCGCCTGCTGCTATCGATGACCTCCCAACGACCTGTGCGCTCCCACAGAGAGGGCCTCCTTGGGGTGTCATCAGCCAAACAATGTAGGCTGGTGACCCCCAGGGAGAGGGACTTCTCTGTGGGGGCACCTACCCTCTGGAATCAGCTGTCCCCAGAGATAAGGAGAATCCAAGACCTCGGTGCCTTCCGCCATGCCCTTAAAACTTTCCTTTTTCAGCAAGTCGGGCTGGCTTAAAAATTTTTTAAATGTTTTTAATTGGTTTGTCACTTTTTAAATTATGGGGCCAAATAGATATATATTCTTTTAATTGTTTTTAATGTTTATATTTTATGTTTCTTATTTGTGGCTGTACACCGCCCTGAGTCCTCCGGGAGAAGGGCGGTATATAAATTTGAAATAAATAAATAAATAAATAATAAATGGACACACACACTCACACACACATACACACACACACACACACACTACAAAGAAAAGCCAGTGTATTGTTATCTTTAGCTAACAAAAAAAAAATGGAAAACCAGAGTAAATTCCAAACTGATATAAATTACAATAAATTATAATTTATGACATAAATTATAGCAACTATATAATCTTATTCTTACTTACCTTTTCATTAAGGATAAATATCTATTAATGCAAAATACTTATGAATGAATAGCAAGATCATGCTATAACAAATCGCTGTTATCTCTATTTATATGCTTAAAAGATTCTGAAAGGGTGCTAGTTAAAAAGGATGAGAAGACATCTCACGGTCTGACAAACATATTGACTGCGAACATAAACAGTAGAGAAAATGAAAGAAAATGGAAACAGGAAGGCACAAGAGTATTATTTGTATGTTAAAAAGAACTTTCGAGATGGACAATAATTTATTCTAAAATTCAACAAATAAGAAAGCTTTCAGAATCCTGAAAGGACATGGAAATAGGGAAAAATAAGGAATGCTGAATATTCTGTTCTGGGAACAGAGGGTGGAAAAACTGAGGCGAGACAGAATTAATGTAAAGCTAACAGTTTATTAGTTCAAGATAGCTAACAAGTGGACTGCTCAGTTTACAGCAATGGCTGATTCTCTGTCTGACAGCTCCTTTTATACTCAGCTATCAGATGGGCAGCCAATCAGATTGAAGCTTAGCATCCTCTAGGGAAGCAGACTGGAGTGAAGACTTCAGACACAACATTCCTTCCCACCTAGAGAGCGCATGTGTAATCCTGCAAGTAAGCAGGGCAGCGCCTGGTCTGCCCTGATTGGTGCAGTTCAGTTTTGGTGGCTGGACCAGGTGAATGGCTTGCTGTACCTCTCAGAATGACTGGAGACTGTATCACAACTTCAGCTGGAGTCGACTCCGATGGAAGCAGGCCCGGTTCCAAAGGTGAGTCCGCTTCTCAGTCGGTGCCATTTAGTTCAAAGTCTGTTGGTGGGTTTGAGTTTGTGTCCTATGTTGGCATCATGGTTGGAGGTGTTGGTGAAGCATGGTGCTCCTGCATTCCCGCAACTGGTCAATGTGGTGCGTCCACATTCTGCCATTCTCCAATTTCACCCTATAGGAACAGGGTCCGGTTATTTTGACTACTTTGCCAGGCAGCCACAGGGGGTTTCCCGCGTAATTCCTTGCATAGACTAAGTCTCCCTTTTTAAATGACCATATTTTTCCAGTCAAGTCCAGGGACTTCTCTGGAGAATAGCTGGGGTGTAGCCTGTCGAGGTTGGTCCTCAACCGTCAGCCCATTAAGAGCTTGGCTGGACTGTGATTTTGAGCTATCTTCACTTGCCAGTCCCCTCGGCCCATTTTAGCTAGTGCCTCTTTAGTGGAGCGCACCATTCACTCTACCTGCCCATTGCTAGAGGGGTGGAATGGAGCTATCAGGGCATGATGGATCCCAGGCTCAGCCAGGAACATTTCGAATGGTGTTGACATTAACTGTGGCCCATTGTCGGACACCACAATGTCTGGCAGCCCATGGGTAGCCAATAAATTCCAAAGGGCCCTAATTATAGCCTCAGAGGTGATAGACACCATAAACACTATTTCAAGCCATTTTGAATACATGTCTGCAACCACCAGGAAGGTTTGCCCCTGGAATGGGCCAGCGAAATCTGGGACCAGGGCACCTTGGGAGTTTCCCACTTGCGTGCTGAGGCCATGGGTGCCTTGACTCTTGGCACTGTTTGCACCTAGAGACTCATTTAATTATGGCTTGGTCCATATTGGGCCACCACACATAGCTGCGGCCTAATGCTTTCATCCTAACAATGCCTAGGTGCTCTTCATGTAAGTCTCCCAGGACTGGCTGCTGCAGTGGAGGGTCTACTACTCTGTTGCCCCATAGTAAACAGCCCTGCTGAGCAGATAGCTCATGCTGCCAGGCTTTAAATGGCCAGAACTCTGAGTTAAGTGGCCCCTGTGGCCACCCCTTCATATCCAGTCAAGTACTTGGGCTATTACCTTGTCCTTTTTGGAATGTTTGGCAATGTCGGCAGCTGTTATGGGGAACTGGAGGTCTTTGATCAGGAGAACTGAGTTTGCTGGGTCTGGGTCTTTGATGCTGGTTGGAAGCGGGCAGCGGCTCAGGGCATCAGCATGGTTCCGTTTTTTTCTGGGGCAGTGTGACAGTAAGTAGGTATAGGCCACTAGAAAGACTGTCCATTGAGACATGTGGGAAGGTAGTACTTGAGGCGTTTGGTGATCATCAGCAAGTAGTCCCAAAAGAGGTTTATGGTCTGTTACTAGTTCGAAATGACAGCCGTAGATGTATTCTTGGAAGCGTTTGATGCCGGCCACAACTGCCAAGGCTTCCTTATCTATTTGGCTGTAGTTGCGCTCTGCTGACGATAGAGTTCTGGAGAAGAATGCAATTGGGGCTTCAGAGCCATTTGGCATTTTGTGGCTTAGGACAGCTCCGACCCCATATGGGGACATGTCACAGGCTAGCACCAATGGAAGGTGTTCGCTGTATTGGAAAAAACATGCTGTTGGATGTTAGTAGGCTTTTGACAGCTCTAAACACGGTAGCTTCTTTATTACCCCATGGTCATGGTATTTTCTTGTCCAGGAGTTGATACAGGGGTTTGGCTGCTGATGCTATGTGGGGTAGGAAAATACTATAGAAGTTCAAAAGTCCCCCAAAGGCTTGCAGCTTCGTTTTGTTGGTAGGGTTTGGCGCCTTTTGGATGGCCTGGACTTTGGCTGTGGTTGGGCATATCCTGGAAACATCTACTAGGTAGCCCAGGAACTCTACGTGTGGTACTGCAAGCTGGCATTTTTCTTTCTTTAATTTAAGTCCTACTTTTTGGAAATGGTGCAGCACTGTTTGTAGGTGATTCAGGAGGTCAGCGTGGTTGGCCACTGAGATGAGGACATCATCAAAATATGGGACAATGCCTGGGACGCCCTGTAACAGTCATTCAATCAAGCTCTGGAAGATGCCAGATGCCATGCTGACCCCAAACTGTAGGGAGTGATACTTGAATGCTTCCCAGTGTGTCACTATCATCTGTGCCTCTGCAGTGGCATCATCTATGGGGAGCTGCTGGTATGCCTGGGCCAGGTCCAGCTTGGCAAAGACCTTTCCTTCACCCAAGGAGTGCAGAAAGTGCTGCACCAGTGGTACCGGGTAGGTGCTTTCTTGTAGGGCCTGGTTCAGGGTGCATTTGTAATCTGCACAAATGTGAATGGATCTGCCAAGCTTGATGGGGGTGACGATCGGTGTCTCCCACTTCACATGATCTACTGGTTCAAGGATCCCCTGCACTAGGAGCTTGTCCAGTTCAGCATCTACCTTCAGGCAAAGTGCGAATGGCACCCGTCACAGCTTCAGGCGTCTGGGGATCTGGGTTGAACAAGATTGGCATTTCGATGTATTTGCCTAAGCCTCCTTCGAATACGCTGGTGAACTCTTTGGACAAGGTCTCTATTTTGGGGAAGTTGATGGTGTTAGTTGTAACTGCCCAACGAATTGCTTGAATTCTACCTGGAATTTGTCGCTACCTAGGATCAGGATGTTCTTCCCCTGGTAGTCTCTGAGTTTCAGGTAGAAGCTACGTCTTCATGATTTTGGGCACCAGCCTCTTGATAGTGCTCCAAGAGACCAGGGACATGGACGACCTGGTGTCCACTTCCATGCAGCAGGGGGGGGCCCTTCTAGCTTGACTGTGAGGTGAATTTTCTTCTTAAGGGCAAGGCTGGCCTGTCCGATGACCGTCTCTGCTTGGCGGCTGTTCTTATTATGGAAAAACAGTCTTCTCCCTGCCTTGGCTGTTTGTGTGGAGGTCTTGGCATATGGTTGTCCTGCCGGCAGGACTGCTGCTGGCTGGGCTGCCCGGCAAACTCTAGCCAAGTGTCTCTTTTTTCCACAACATTGGCAATTGACATTTTTGAATCTGCAGGTTGCTTGTGGGTGATTCCCATCACAGCCCACACAAACTGCTTGTGGTGGTTTCTTCTCACTGGCCCAGCCTTTCCCTTGTGCAGCCTTGAGGCAGTGGATGTCATTGTCATCGTCCATCAAATCTTTGGGGTCTATTTCGTCGTGATAGACAGTGGCAGATTTTCTCACTGTGATCGGACTATTTGCCCTCTGAATCTCTGCTGTCAACTGATTTGATATCTTAGCAGTGCAGGCTTTGTCTAGCACAGTTTGAAGGGTTAGATCAGTCTTGGCCAGTAGTCAGTGCTGCAGCCTGAGGTCTCTCACTCCACCTACCACTCAATTGAGGAGGACATCGTCCACGTCCCTGAACTCACAGTATAGGGCCACCATCCTCAGGGCTGCCATAAATTGATTAATGGACTCACCCTCTGCTTGGTTCCAGTGGTGAAATGCATGATGGTGGGTGATTTCTGAGGGCCTGGGCGCATAATGGTTCCTCAGTTTGGCTAGCAATGTCTCCCAGGGCACCGATTGTACCGTCTAGGGGGTGAGGAGCCCTCATGGTTTCAAACATTTTGGCCCCACAGAAGCTTAAGAAGTAGGCTCTTTTCCAGTTGCTGGAGAGTCCTATGTAGTCGTTTGCTTCAAGAAAACACTTGAAGCTCACGATATAGGAATCCTACATTTCTGAGGCTGAATTGAAGGACGTGAAAGTGGTTCACATAGCCATTCCTGTCAGACCATGGTGACTTGGTGAATGTGTCTGTGGAATTCAGCTTGTAGCACAATCTCTCGTCATCTGTGCTTTCAGCTCAGGCAGTTAGTAAGCAGCTCTTATAGTGCCTTCAGTTCTCAATTTTTTGTGACTAGCTCCCTCTGTTGCTTCAGTCTTGTAATCCCATCCTCATCACCAGTATTCTGTTCTGGGAACAGAGGGTGGAAAAAATGAGGTGAGACAGAATTAACATAAAGCTAACAGTTTATTAGTTCAAGATAGCTAACTAATGACTGCTCAGCTAACAGCAACAGCTGATTCTCTTCTGACAGCTCCTTTTATACTCAGCTATCAGATGGGTAGCCAATTAGGTTGAAGCTTAGCGCCCTCTAGGGAAGCAGACTGGAGTGAAGACTTCGGACACAACACTGAAAATTACAAAAATTCAAACACTTGTTTAAAGAGAAGGTGGAAACTGCAAACTGAGTTTGCAGTACAAAATAAGGACAATGGCACACAGATACAATTTCTGAATGTCTTTTACTTAACTTAAATTCGTAAGTTCCTACCAGGCAGAGAGCAAACTGTTAGGAAAGCTGAAGATTAATTTTTGAAGCTATACTAGCTATTGCCCAACAATGGATTACTTTAAGTTTTTTTATCTTGGTTATTTGGTTTGATCATACCAGGGCATAACAATTGTGTCCCTTTACTTTTTGTTCTTAGCTTCTTTCCTTGCATGCCTTACCACCCAGTTTATAAGTCCCAACTACCACAAACACACACACATTGCAGTCTCATGATTGTATTCTGGTGCTTACAACTGGCTTGCATTTATGGCCATTTGCAGCATTCTGCATCATATGACTACAATTTCGGGTGTTTTGGCCAGTTTTTGGCATTTATTACTGGTTTGTGACAAAAGATACTCATTGGATTCACTTAATAACCAGACATTTGCTTAACAACTGCCTCCCAAAAGGCTGTAAATTGGCAGAGTTACATGGTGACTGCTTAACTAGCACCACAAACTTACAACCACAATTCTAGGCTCAATTTGGATCTTAAGTCAAAGATTATCTATATGTTGCATCCATTGCAATTGAATTATTTCTGCACTGGATATTATTAGGGCTGGAAGAAATTGTGGAGGAGAGATTTGTAGAAAGTGCAAGAACTCACTACTTTATCTTCAGGGCCCTAATGAGGTTCTCAAAAATGAAATGTTACATAAGTAAAATGTTATCTTTCAGGAAAGTGTCTATGTAATTAAGCTAATGAAGATCCATGCTACTTAAAATTGTTTCCTTGTTTACAAATACTGCACAAAAAACTCTAATTTCATGTAGATTTTTCAAGATTTCATATTAGGAAAAAAGCAGAAACCACCATTAAGAACTGACATACAGACTAATTAAGGTAAAGGTAACGGTTCCCCTTGCTCATATGTGCTAGTCGTTCCCGACTCTAGGGGGCGGTGCTCATCTCCATTTGAAAGCTGAAGAGCCAGCACTGTCCAAAGACATCTCCATGGTCATGTGACCGGCATGACTAAATGCCAAAGGCGCACGGAACACTGTTACCATCCCACCAAAGGTGGTCCCTATTTTTCTACTTGCATTTTTTACGTGGTTTCGAACTGCTAGGTTGGCAGAAGCTGGGAGCTCACCCCGTTATGAGGCACTAGGGATTTGAATCACTGAACTGCCAACCTTTCAATCGACAAGCTCAGCATCTTAGCCACTGAGCGACCACATCCCTTACATGGAAAAAATTATTAAATCAACTTGTAATTAAAAAACAGACTAATTACAAGTTGATTTAATAATTTTTTTCCATGAAGAATGTTTGAAAAGGTCATCCATATGTCAATCTAATTTTTATAGTTTGAGTTCTGGTCTATACTAAGAAAAGGTATTATGTAGATGGGTGGGAAATCAAGAGCATTTGATTCCATCTCCCTTTTTCCTTAACACCTACATAAAACTGGAAAACCTCATCCTACAGTTTGGAATATAATGACATTACTAAGGGAATCATACTATATATTCTACTAGTGACTGAATAGAAGATATGCTAAAAGTTTTAACCCATAACTTAGAGACTGGAAGGATATTAATGGAGAAAAACCAACTGAGACCCAAGCAAAAGTTAGAAAAATGTGTTATTTCAAAGAATATTTGGTGACTGAAATATATCTGATTTATTTAGGATGACTGAAAGCTTCAGTTATGTTGTGATTACTGGATTTGGTATATTATGAGTGTTTAATATTGTAAAAACACTGTATCTGGTTTATTATTATATCATTATGTAGTATTATTGTATTTTTGTAGTGAGTCCTTTTGACTTATGATTGAAGCAGCATAAAACTGTAATAAATAAAATGCATCTTTAGTTGTGCATGTTATTTAGTCATTATTATACAATACAGATTTTCCATAGAGTCATAAATTAAGTTGTCATAATATACTATATGCGGCAGGGGTGGGTTTCACTTACCTTTGCTACTGGTTCACGCGTGCACCACTTCTGCGCATGCACAGATTGTATTTGATGATGTCCAGGCAGGTGGGCGGAGCCTCCCACCGCTGCTACCGGTACACCCGAACTGGGGCAAACTAGTAGCAACCCACCACTGATGTGTGGAAACATTACCATATATAACTTTTATCAGCAAAATCTGAACGTATTTTTGTGCAGAAAGGTAAAAATTACTTCACATAAGAGCCACACATTCTAATAGAATGTAATGTTACCCACTAAAACAATTAATTATCTAATTACACGATATTTAGGATAAAGCTTAAGGTTTCAGAAAAAGGAATACTCATTTTTTTAAAAAAGCTCTCATAAGGTTTGTTAACCGATACCCACATATCCCAACAAAATTTTCTCCTAGGATGGTCAGATGCTTTAAATTATATCAGTCAGTCCAGATTGGTTATAATTTACCCTCTATTTACTTTCATATTTTGACAGACTTATCTTCAGCCATATTTGGGTTGGTGGAGGGTTGATTTGCTTTTGTTCTCTTCTCTTACTTTCTCATGGAAAGGGATTTATATGTTATGAGTATCATATCTAAATGCAGAACTTCAGATATTCTTTTACTAAAAGCACAGAACTGCAGAAGTTTCAGTAGCCATGAGACTTATGCTGCGCAATGGTAACCTCTGTAAAAATGGGGGAGGGGGGAATCACACATTTATTTATGTTATGGTAGGAAGGGTAATAGATTTATGTATATGTTAGAATATTGTGTTTGGAGGGGAAAAATCTGTGCCTGTCAGAAAAAGTATAGTATTTACTTCAATTGTCCATAAAAGGAAGAGACATTACAGCATTTTGTTAAGGAAATGGACAGCCGTTTTCCTAGTGACTGCACTGATTAGTTAGCTTAAATACAATCCCAAAATATCCATTTAATTCAAAATGGTCAAAAGAATACACATTCATAAGCACATCACTGTAATATGAATTTTACCAGCAAAGCAAAAGAATGCCATATGGATTGCTCAAAGCGTATGATTGGCCCAAGGTCACCCCAACGGGTTTCATGTTGAGGTAGGACTAGAACTCATAGTCTCCTGGTTTCTAAACTGGTGCCTTAAACCACTAGATCAATGTATGAGATATTTGCAAATAATCTAGTCAGCAACAAAAAGAATAAAAGCTTGGGCTTAAAAGAAGTGTAAAATATGCAGAGCAATTTTTATAGAAATGAAGAATTACCTTGAAAATGGGTGAAGAAGCTAAATAAGAAGTCTACAGTAGAATGTACATACTTAAAAATAAAAATGATCAAATAATTTGGGATGACACTGAAGTCAGGGAATACTGTAAGGAGTGTTTAAAAGGTTTGTCCACAGCAGTATTTATAGTGACCTGCCAAAAACTGGAATTGAAATAGATGCTATTAATATTAGTGTCATTATAAAAGAAAGAAAATTATAAATTCTGCAAGAGTGTTGAAAAATAATTAGATTCAAATGGTATAACTGGAGAATTGTTAGAATGTGAATGTGGATGTGCTTGTTTCTGGACTGATTGTGACTTCTATAATATGGTTATGAAGACTGCATCTATACCTCACAAATGGAAAAAAAATGTGGTTATGTTGCTCTCTACAAGCAAGTTCCCTTTCTAGCTTGAGTGAAAAACTAAATGGAAATTAATTTGTTAAATGTGCCCGGGTACATGTGATGGCAGAATTCTGATCAAAATGATACAAGAGCAAAATTTGAGATGCATGAAATAGCTTTGTGCTATGCAGGAATGCAAAACCAGATTTTTGTTATTTAATTGGGGAAATGTTGATTAACACTTCAAACATTTCACACTCAAAAATGGTTTATAACTTACTGAGTTAGGCAATCCATTTATAATTCACATTCTACTCTTATTCTTCAAGAACAGATAAAAATATTAAATTAAACTTAATTCTCTCTCCAGATGTTTTAGCTGCAAAACTGCAAAATCAGCCATACAGTATATGTTAAGGTAAGTGCATAACTTTTAGGAAAACTCAAGTGTACTTTTAAATTGTAGTACTATAAAGTGAAGTCTTCCTTACATAAGTAAAAATACAAATAAATAATTTGAAATGCTCTAGTAACAATAATTATGTTGGTATAATTTACTGCTTCTCAATCATGGTTAAGAATATTTTTTATAGTTTTATATAAACTATGTTGTTTGAAATACATTGCCTTCTAGTTTATTTTTAGTTATATTTCTATAGGCTACTGCTGTATCCAACCAATGTTTTCCAGTAGTGGAACAGGTCATATTTTTTTTCATATATTTCAACTGCCACATATTTAGTCCTCTTAAATTTAGAAGCCATGACTTTCCATTGTTGCCTGCAACTTGCAAAAGGGAAGAGTGTTAATATTTTTGAGTATATATGCAATGCCTGTCTTTATTACTATTATAATTCATAGAGATTTAATAAATAATACACAAACATGTTAAATTCCACTTGCTAGAAACAAATTCTATTTTTTTTAAAAAATAATTCTAAGTTTAATCATCCCATAAATCATAAAAACTTAACGTTTTTGGTGGATTCATTTGTCTTCCAGCATTATGATCAAGCAACTCAGTTTAAGCAAGTGATTCTCAAATTTTGCAGTACTCCTACCTCTGCATGATTTGCCCATGAGTTCATTCATGAATTTATGATTCAAATGATTTCATTGCTAACAGAGATCAGTGACAAATAAAAATGCCACTCAGTTTAAAATTTAGTTACTTTTAATAATTACTTTTCAATCCATATATCTGAAAATTTTTCAGACTTTGTAGCAAGCTTTTAGGCAAAGCAGGTACCAAAGCCCAACAGCAAATTTTGACAGGCTTTCTCTTTGCCTGCACAAACATTTACAAGTTTTACAGTCCCTCTATGAGATGGGAAGTTAAGAGGTTTGCTCGCGCTCTCTCTCTCTCTCTCTCTCTCTCTCTCTCTCTCTCTCTCTCTCTCTCTCTCTCTCTATATATATATATATATATATATATATATATATATATATATATATATATATATATGTAGGTCTTTGGTTATTCGGGTCTTCTCCCACGTAAAATTGGAAGTGTCTTGGCGACGTTTCGATGAAGTCTCATTCGTCATCTTCAGGCTGGTGTTCTCGGCTTCGTGCTTCCAGGAGCAATGTATATATTTTTCTTCTAGCCAGGTTTTCCCTACGTAGCCAAGGTTTTTTTGTAGCTCCAGCTCAGTAGAATCACATCTACTCGGTTCTGGGCTTTTTTCCTTTCTAACACCTAGCAAGCTCTAAGGAAAAAAGCCCAGAACCGAGTAGATGTGATTCTACTGAGCTGGAGCTACAAAAAAACCTTGGCTACGTAGGGAAAACCTGGCTAGAAGAAAAACAGTAAGTAAGAATATATATATATATATATATATTGCAACAAGTTTAAGACCTCTGTTTAAGATCGTTCAAAGAACTGGCAATGCTCTGTGTGGTGAACAAGGCTGCAATTTTTGCATAAGGAGATTCAGCCTAACCTTATGGCCTTTTTTTTTTATTATCAGAAATAAGCCCTGCTGAATTCAGTGGCCCTCCTCAGAATGACTGGTTTCATCTATCATGCCAGGCCATAATATGAGTTGTTTGACTTTGCTTTGTCTGATGTGTTCAAGAACCTAAGGCATGAATAGATTTGAAGCCCAACTCTTATATTTCAGTGGTTGCCACAGAGCATAGCATGATAATTCCGATTGCATTCATTCTGGTCGGCACCGCAGGCTCCGTGGATGGTCTTTTAAGACCACCAGCCCTGTGTCTTCGTAAAAGCCATTTTGACAGCGCAAACCAGCTGTCTGGCGGCTGAAAAACCTCCCCTTCGGGAAAAGAAGGAGAGGAGAGCCGGTGGGCGAGAGTAGAGCTCCCCGAAAGCCCTCTGGAATATTTCCAGAGGCTTGGAGGGTGAGAGCTCCCCAGCTAGCCCGCCAAGAAGCTCCGAAGCCAGGACAACTCTGTGAAAGCAGAGCGAGAAGCCGCGATCCGATCCTGCTTTTAAAAGTGAGTTTGATTACAAGCGCAGGCAGAGCGGAAAACAGGAGAACAAGCCTTAAAAGTACAGAGCTTAACTCCGAAGTTACTTTGTTTCAAACTGAATCTCATTGAGCTGGAGGCTGAAGATGATGTCTTTGTTATGGTTTTGAAAGTGAAAGCCAGAAATGAAAGTGCTTGAGAACTTTGCGCTGGGAGAGTGGATTAGCTGCTTATTAACTGCTGGGAAGTGAGAGCTTGTGGGGGAAAAAATTATCCTGCCTGATAAATTAGAGACTATAAATTACAAACATTTTAAAGTTGTTTAAAAGACTTTGTGGCTTTGGGAAAAAAAAGAAGAAGATCTCTTTAAAAGAGGGGGGGGAATGGCTTCTAGACAAGTGAAACCAGGAGTTGTTAAAGGAGGGGGAGGTTCTCCAGTTGTGTCAGTGGTGACACAGAAAGCACAACTTCTGGCTGATTCACAGAGTCAGAGTCAGAGTCAGGATGTAGCACTTAATGATTTTAAAGAATTTATGAAAGAAGCCATGAATAATCAAGCAACAGCAATGAAAGAAGCTATGAATAACTTAACATTACTTGTGGAAGGGAAATTAAAGAAAGTTCAGGAGGATATAAGTTCAATTAAGGAAGTGGTTGCAGAGAAACACGATGAGATAAGAGAGGATATTGTTTATGCTGTATCAGGATTGTCAAACCTTGTTATCCAGCTTGATGGGAAAGTTGAAGAAATTAATCAAGCCAATTTAAATTTGGAAAGCAAAATGGGAGATGTTATGACCAGAACAGAGAAAGTGGATGATGAATTGGTAATGTTACAATACAGGTCCATAGAGTTTGCTCTGAGATTGAGAGGCCTGAAAGAAAATAGTAAAGAAAATCTAAAAGATATTTGTGCTGATGCTATTGCAGAGATAAAGAAAAAGAAAACATTTTTAATAGGAGTATTGAACACACATAGGACTTTTCAACATCCAAACATTTCAAATGTATGCATTTGGCTGTAATCATTAAAATAGTCCTGGGGTGTCTACACTTCATTTAAAATGCTGTTTTAAACATAATACCTGATTTTTATTTGGTTCCATATCAACCTTCATCAGTGAAAGCAAAACAACAACAACCCATAATTCTAATCTCAATTAAAAACTCAATTTGCAATTGGGATGGATCATAATACTATTTTTAATTCTGATTATTTCCCATTTATATTAGTAAGTTTATATTAGTAGTAAATTTAAATGAGTCATTTGACTGGGTCAAACTGAATTTCATGCAGTGAAATTTCTTTATATGGTAGATATTGAAATTGTTCTAAAGTGTTCTTTAATTCTTCATTCGTTCAATACATTTTAATAAATCCAGATAGAATAGAATAGAATAGAATAGAATAGAATAGAATAGAATAGAATAGAATAGAATAGAATAGAATAGAATAGAATAGAATAGAATTTTTTATTGGCCAAGTGCGTTTGGACACACAAGGAATTTGTCTTTGGTGCATTTGCAAGGTTATGTACACTTTGGTGTACATAAAAAGAAAAAAATACATTCATCAAGAATCATAAGATTCAACATTTAGTGATAGTCATAGGTTACTAATAAGCAATCAAAACATACTAGGAAACAAATAAAACAATAGAAATTGTAAACACACAAGCAACATGGTTATAGTCATAAGTGGGAGGAGATAGGTAATAGGAAGGATGAGAAGAATAATAGTAATACAGTCTTAGTAAATAGTTTGACAGTGTTGTGGGAATTAGTTGTTTTAGTAGAGTGATGGCATTCGGGGAAAAAACTATCCTTATGTCTAGTTGTTCTGGTATGCAGTGCCCTATAGCATCGTTTTAAGGCAGAAGTTGAAACAACTTATGTCCAGGATGTGAGGGGTCTGTAGATATTTTTACAGCCCATTTTTTGACTCGTGCAGTATACAGGTTCTCCATGGATGGCAGGTTGGTAGCAATTGCTTTTTCTGCAGTTCTAATTATCCGTTGAAGTCTGTGTCTGTCTTGCTTAGTTGCAGAGCCAAACCAGACAGTTATAGAGCTTCTATGTAGTATCCATAATGCTATGTAGTATTGTCAAAAAGATCATGTGTTATGTATGCAAATACGCAGTTGGGAGTTTTTACTCCGGTCCACGATTTAAGTGGGAAAATAACTTAAACTGATTGATCAACAGCTGACAGCTCTCTATAAAAGGAGCGTTGCCAGCCAGCATCTTTTGCTATGTTCCAGGCTATGAGATGAATAAAGATAACTGATTCATTCCTGGGTCTTCGGACCCCGAGAGGTGGCACAAGGATTCTAAGGATTTTAAAGATTTTAAGGGACATAGATTGAGAGGTTTTTTAACAAATTTTTTAACAAAAATTTTAAGGGGACCCGGGAGGGGGGGAGGGGATTGTAGAGGTGGACCTGGGTGGGCCCATATAGCCACTGAAGGGGTTGATGGGTCGGATGGGCGCAGCGGAGGGGACGGGGATGGGGTGCCAGGGTGGTGAGATGAAGGGCAGCTCAATTGAAATGGTGAGTGGGAGGGGCAGGTATGGCGGACACAGGGGGCCATATCATGTTTGGGGGGTACGCATGCGCTGTTTGTGAGCGATTGCGTACTCTGGCCCCCAATGCGTGTCTCGTTTCCCGGGTTGCACAGAATCTCAGGCCCTGGGTCCTCGGCTGATGTTGTGTAATGCCAGGTTGGTGGTTAATAAAGCCCCCCTCATTTGTGACCTTTTATTGGAGGGGGCTGCAGACCTGGAAGGGATTACAGAGACCTGGTTGGGCTAGGAGGGGGGGAGTCCTCGTAGAAATGTGTCCACCGTATTTCCATGCATTTCATCAGCCGAGGGCCCAGGGGAGGGGCAGGGGTGTGGCGGCGATTATTAGGGAAAGTCTTTGCCTGAGGGAGGCCACTGTTCCTCAGATAGCCGGATGTGAGTCCCTCTTTGTGAAGTGGGGTCGTGGGGTGCAGATGGGTTTACTGACTATGTACCTAGATCCCTGCCACATGGCAGCAGCCCTACCTGAGCTGCTCGACATTATTGCCGGGGTGGTGGTGGATACCCCCAGACTTGTTGTCATGGGGGATTTCAACCTGCCATCTGTCGGTGAGACATCTGAGGCAGCTAGGGAGTTCATGGCTTCCATGACAGCCATGGATCTGACCCAGTTAGTTCAAGGCCCCACTCACACAGGAGGACACACTCTGGATTTGATTTTTGTCTCTGGTCAGTGGTTGATAACACTCAACTGTACATCTCTACCCCAGGCCACCCCAATGATGCCCTTGACGTGATGTCCCGCTGCCTGGAGACCGTACGGGTCTGGATGGTGAGAAATAGGCTCAGACTCAACCCTTCCAAGACCGAATGGCTGTGGCTACCCGTGTCCCGGTATACTCAGCTGATGCCATCGCTGTCTATAGGGGGTGAATCTCTATCCCCCACAGAGAGGGCTCACAATCTGGGCATCCTCCTGGATGCACGGCTGTCTTTAGAAGAGCATATGACGGCCGTGGCCAGGGGGGCTTTTTATCAGGTCTGCCTGATTCGCCAGTTGCAGCCCTTTCTGGATCGGGACACCTTGCGCACAGTCACTCACGCCCTTGTTACCTCCCGGTTGGACTACTGTAATGGTCTCTACATGGGGCTCCCCTTGAAGAGCACTCAGAGGCTCCAACTGGTCCAGAATGCGGCCGCGCGGGTAATTATGGGTGCAACTCATTGCGCCCATGTAACACCTTTCCTGCGCAAGCTGCACTGGCTCCCAGTGGTCTTCCGGGTGCGATTCAAGGTGTTGGTTACCACCTTTAAAGCGCTCCATGGCTCAGGACCTGGGTACCTACGAGACCGCCCTCTGTCACCGATAGCGTCCCACCGACCAGTTTGCTCCCACAGAGGGGAACTCCTCAGGGTGCCGTTGGTCAAATTATGTCGGCTGGCGACACCCAGGGGGAGAGCCTTCTCTGTGGGAGCCCCTGCCCTTTGGAATGAACTGCCCCCAGACATAAGCAAGATCTCTGACCTCCGAGTTTTCCGCTGTGCTCTTAAGACCCTGTTCTTCCGACAGGCAGGCCTTATGGAGTGTCATTCCGTATTTTGATGATGTGTTGGTGTCAGCGGCCAATAAATCAGAACTTCTCAACCAACTGTGAACAGTACTACAAAGATTTCAGGAAGTGGGGTTGAAGGTGAAGAAAGAGAAGTGCAGGATCACAATCACCCAGGTCGAGTTCCTCAGATACCTCATTGATGCGTTGGGATTACACCCCACAAAAGCAAAGATTCAAGCAATCCAAGAAGCCCCAACACCTAGAAACAAGATGGAGCTCCAGGCATTCCTGGGACTTCTCAATTTCTACAGTATATTCTTGCAGCACAAAGCATCAGTCACAGAACCACTGCACCATTAGATAAGAAAGTGGCGTGGTCCTGGGGCCAGAAGGAAGCCACAGCATTCAACGGGGTGAAGAACTTGATTTCCTCAGACAACATCTTAGTACAATATAACGCTGGTCCTTACCTGCAACATGTCACCATTTGGGGTCAGAGCCGTTTTAAGCCACCACTTCCCAGACAAACAAGGGGCTCCAACTGCCTTTTTCTCAAGGACACTATTCTCAGTGGAGTGGAACTATGGCCAACTGGATAAGGAAGTGTTGGTTGCAGTCGCAGGGATCAAGAGGTTCCATGAATACGTATATGGGAGGTCATTCAATTTGGTGACAGATCACAAGCCACTTCTGGGCTTGGTCACCGGGGATCAGCAAATGCTGCAGGTACTGTCACCCCAAATGATGCGCTGGACCATCTTCCCTACAGCAAACAACTATCAACTCATACAAGGCCGGGCAACTATCAACTCATACATGGCCAGGCAAGTCGCTGAGCCACGCTGACACTCTCAGTGGATGCCCACTCCCACTCACAGTAGAAGACCCGGCCCCCACATCATCAGTATTACTGATTGAAACTTTACCTGCTGGGCCCATCACAGAGGATGAAATCGCCAAGCACACTCACAAAGTCCAAATACTCACACAGGTACTCGACTGGGTATGGAGGGGGTGGCTTAAGAAACCAGTTGATACAGAATTCAGGCCATTTTACACACGGCAACATGAACTAGCTGCACAACAGGGCTGTTTACTGTGGGGAAACTGAATAGTAGTTCCCCAGAAGCTAAGCAACCAATCCTGGAAGTACTACATGAAGGCCATCCCAGAATTGTAAGGATGAAGGTGCTGGCCTGCAGCTATGTATGGTGGCCCAACCTGGACAGCACCATTACAGAATGGGACACATCTTGCCAGTCTTGCGAAGAATCAAGGCCAGCACCACCATCAGCACTAGCATGGGAGTGGGAAACATCCAAGACACTGTGATCAAGGGTACACATTGATTTTGCAGGACCATTCCACAGACAGACATTGCTAATCGTGGTCGATGCATACTCAAAGTGATTCGAGCTGGTGCTGATGAAGTCAACCACATCAGACACCATAATCAGAAAGCTACAAAAGATGTTTGAGACCCACAGCCTACCCGATGTCTTAGTATCAGACAACGGACCACAGTTCACAGCAACCCAGTTCAAACTGTTTCTGGCAAGCCATGGGATCCACCATGCACTAATTGCACCATTCCACCCCGCTAGCAATGGCCAAGCAGAGAGGATGGTGCAAACAACAAAAGAGGCACTGGCATGAATGGGACCAGGGGACTGGCAGATACAAATAACAAAATTACTGTTAGTTCAACACATCACACACAGTGCCATGACAGACTGGAGCCCAGCAGAACTACTAATGGGCCACTGACTAAGGACTAATCTGGACAGATTGCATTCTGACTACTCAGCAGAGGTCCCCACAGATTCAACTATGTCTGAGCATTTGTCAGGGACAACAGAGTATATGCCCACAACTACAAGGGCTGGCCCATTTGAATGCCAACCCAAGTCATGGAAACAACTGGGCCACAGTCCTACCAAGTAGAGTTAGAAGATGGCAAGGTGTGGCGCTACCACACTGATCAGTTACGGAGCTGTTTTGAGCCCTCTGCCCACTGACAATCAGAAGGGACAATCATAAACGGAAACCAAAGGGTTGGGACAGCCCAACCACCCAGCAGAATGGAACAGCCGATGGTGGACGAAGTACCTGTGGAACTGACTTCACCCGCACTCGAAGCACCTGCCGCTGAGGCTCCACCACCGCCACAAACAATTCCAGAGGAGGACTCTGCTCAACAACCAGACACAGCTGCCAACTCTTCAGAGAGGATGGGAGAACCAAGCAGGCCAGGTCGGACCTGCCACAAACCTGCGTATGAAAAGACCCCACAGTCGCCGCAAGTGAGTCCTGGGGAAGACTCCATTCAGCCAACTGCTCCACACACCGACTCTTCAGGAATGAGAGGAAAACCACACAGAATACACAGAAAACAACAAAGCACAGTAGAAAGATTCTTTCAAAATCTTTCTTTAAAATGATAGAGGAAATAAATTTAAAAGATGCATGGAAAGAAAGAAATGCAAAAAATAGACAATATACTTTTTATTCATATAGACACTCATCATGGTCTAGAATAGACATGATATGGACGACAATGGAATTGACTTCTAACATAGAAGAAATTGACATAGAAGCAAACATCTGGCCAGATCATAACCCAATGACAATGAAATGGAAAGGACAAAGGAGAAGATTTAGATGGACCTTAAATAATACAGTACTAAAAGAAAAGGAATTTGTACAGAAAATGGAGAAAAAATTGGCTTTCTTCTTTAAAAAAAATAGAAAAGAGGACACATCAATGCAAAATCTTTGGGATACAATGAAGTCCTATGCTAGAGGTTTGATAATAGACTATACAAGGAAAAGAAATACCAAGAAAAGACAAGCTTATAAAACATTAGAGGATGACTACAAGAAACTCAAGAATTACAGAAATTTCCACAAAAAAAAAAATACACTAAAATAAAAATGGACACAATTAAACATAAAATGGGATTAATAGAAAAAGAGGATTTAGCACAAAAAATTAGAAGTGCCAAACTGAACTATTTTGAAGACACAAATAAACCAGGTAGATGGTTAGCATACAAACTGAAAAAGAGAGAATCAAGAAAAATAATACAACTAGTAGATGATCAAGGGTAAATTAGATATGGGAATAAAGAGAAGAAAAAAATTCTACAAGATTATTATAGAAAACTGTATGAGCAAAAGAATATTGAAGAGGAAAGTGTTAAACAATACCTGCAGAAAGCAAATCTACCCCAGATTTCTAAAGACACTGAAATGATGTTAGAAGGAAATATAACAATGATGGAATTAACTGAAGCACTTAAAAAACAAAAGAATGGGAAGGCACCAGGCCCGGATGGACTGGCAGCGGAATATTACAAGACACTATAGGAATTGTTGAACCTCCCATTGTTAGAAGTCATGAATGAAGTCATGTCAAAGATGAAACTACCCAAGTCATGGTCAGAAGCATATATTACACTTGTTCCAAAGGAGGATACTGACCCACAACAAATCAAGAATTATAGGCCGATATCCCTGCTAAATTCAGACTATTAAATTTTCGCTTCAATACTGGCAAAAAGACTTAAAATATATCTAAATAATTTCATACATTCTGATCAAAATGGGTTTCTTCCAAAAAGACAGATTAAAGATAATGTGAGGATAATTCTGGACACTGGAATATTATGAGGCACATCCTGAAAAACAAATGGCTTTGATATTTTTAGATGCACAGAAAGCCTTCGATAATGTAATTGTTATTACAGCTGGAGCAGATGGGCTTTGGTAGAAAATTTATTCAAGCCATAGAAGCCATATATCACAAACAAACAGCAAAAGTAATGATAAATGAAGAATTGACAGAGTTTATTGAAATAAAAAAGGAACAAGTTGTCCACTGTCACCTTTGTTGTTTGTGTTAACATTAGAATGCTAAACAGAAATATTAGAGAAGTTAAAGATATAAAGGGAATGAAGATTCAAAAGGAAGAATACAAACTGCAAGCATTTGCAGATGACCTTTTATTCTTGAAGATCCATTAGAAACAGCAATTAAATAGGAGAATATGGAAAAGTAGCAGTTTGAAAATAAATAAAGACAAAACGAAGATTTTGACAAAAAATATGTTATCAAAACCAAAAGAAAAACTGGCGGAAGTATTGAAGATACAGGTCACAAATAAGGTTCAGTACTTGGGGATATACATGACAGCAAGATATAGTACACTCAAAGAGAATAATTATAATAAACTCAAACAACAGATAGTGACAGACTTGGCAAAGTGGGAAAATTTACAATTATCATTAATAGGGAGAATATCAACAATTAAAATGAATATGCTACCTAGAATTTTATACTTGTTCCAGACAATCTCAATTAGGTTGGGGAAAGATTATTTTAAAGATTTAGATAAAATTGTGTTGAAATATATTTGGCAGGGGAAAAAAGCGAGGATAAAACTAAAATTGTTGCAAGATGCTAGAATAAGAGGAGGATTTGGCTTGCCTAATTGGGAATTATACTATCAAGCGACAAATTTGATGTGGATCAAGGAATGGATAATGTTAAGAAATACTAGATTATTGACTCTAGAAGGACATGACTTCTTGTTGGGCTGGCACGCTTTTTTATGGAATAAGGGAACAAAACACAAGGGTATTTTAGAAGACATTTTATACGAGAGGCTTTGCTATTAAACTGGGAGAAGATTAAAAGACAACCTTATTTAAAAATTCCAGTCTGGTTGACTATTGAAGCATTCTCATATTCTATAACATTTAGAAAAGAACAAATTGTTAGATATAGTGAATTATTGAATGAAAAGGGTGAACTGAAATCTATGCAAGAATTAGAAGAACAAGTTATAAAGATGAATTGGTTTTCCTATTTGCAAATACATTCTAGATACGATAAAGATTTTAAGACAGAAGGTTTTTATGATAATTTGACTAATTTAGATAAAATTTTAACAGGTACTGATGAAAACATAATTAAAAAAATATACGGATATTTATTAGAAGTTAAATTGGAAGAAGAATAAGTTAAAGAAACAATGATTGCTTGGGGGAAAAATTTTGGACATGGGATTGATTTAGAGAAATGGCAAAAATTGTGGTTGCTAAATTATAAAATGACAATGTCAACTGCATATAAAGAAAATTTTTATAAGATGATTTACATACAGGTGGCATTTACCCCCAACGAGAATAGCCAGAATGTTCAAGAATAAATCTGAAAAATGTTGGAAATGTCATCAGATACTGGGTTCATATTACCATATGTGGTGGACGTGTGCAGAAGCCAAAAGATACTGAACTAAAATCCACACATGGTTGGAAAAAATGACAAAAAACCACATAGATTTTAAACCAGAGATTTTTTTATTGGGGATTGTACCTGAAATATATAATAGAGAATTGAGATATCTGATTGTGAATGTATTAATAGCGGCTAGAATTGTGTTTGGTAAAAATTGGAAAAATGAGAAAATACCAATGCAAGATGAAGTTATTAAGAAAATAATGGAATGACTTCTGGTCCGGCACTGCAGTGCTACAGTCGGGGAAATAGTGGGCCCTAACGAGCCCGCGAAAACCCCGACTGACAAACCACTGTCTGATCAGTCTTTGGACTGACCCTGTCTTGTAGGGATGGGGGGGAGAAGAGGAACTCGGTGGGCCAAGAGGAACAGGCAAGTTCCTCAGAGGCCAGAGGGAATCGTCAAAGCCGCTGCGGACCGGGAAAAAGATCACGCAGGAGGGAAGAAGAAAGAGCGAGTTTCTCAAAGCCGGGTGAGTGACACCAACCCAGGCAAGAAACAACACAATTATATGGATTTTAACAAATAAGACCCCAAACTTTAAGTAGCGGCTACAGATTCTTGGGGCTTGAAGATTAGGAAAAAAAACCAGTAATTGGAAATAAAGACCCATGACAGATCTTGTCTTAGTAAATTTGACTTGGAAGAATTGGCTTTTAACAACTTAGAAAATTGAATTTCTCTTTTAATTGGAATGGATTGGAGAAATGTCTCTTTGGGAGTTTACACTTTTGAAAAGTTAATGAAGCTAATGAAGAAAGACAGATGGATGGTTACATAATTGCCATGGAGTCTGTGGTGACTAAGCAGGAGAGTGGATTGAAGAGTTCTTCCTTTTGTTTGGAAAAGAAACATTTTAAATGGCTTTTTACCTTGAATTACTTTGAAATTAACATTAGATCTATGGATTTTGGAGATTTCTATTCTGTCCTTGGGTGATTTTATAAAGAAAAAAGGAACAGTTTGGACATTTTACAATGGAAACTAACAAGCCTAGCAAAAAAAAGGTGTGGCGTAGGAACAAAAGAGAGGAAGTTGATACATTATACATGGAACAGACATTATAAAAGCATTAAAGTGACATACAGAATTTTTTAATTTGAACAGATGGACTTTGAAGTGGAACATTTATGGACAGATAGGAAAAGGAAGAAAGAAAGCAGATAAAATTAAATGTAACTAAATTAAAATGTAATGTAATGTTTAAAAGCCTAAAGGTATAAATGATTTTTGGATAAAAACAGGAAGGTTTTTGGAGTAATAAAGATAGAAAATAAGAGATGGTAATTAAAATAGAGGACTGATGTATAGGTGGTTAAGAATAATAAAGAAGAGTATATACTAATGTGAGACAACTTTTAAAAAAATTATTGCTTGATGTAATATGTCTTAATTTTAATTTGTAAACAAATGTTAGATTGGTGAATATGATTGATTAACGTTTTATTGAATGAAACCATAAGATACACAGACTTTAGCAACAAACTGTGATTTAATTTAATATATGCTGGAAATGATGATTATTATGAAATATATTGAGAATCAATTTGAAAGAGTATGTTGGGAAAGTGACATGAAATAGATAATTATATTGCAAGGGAAAGTTAAAATAAGAGGTGATGGGCACCAACTAGATAAGAGTTTGAAACTCGGAGGAAATATGTTGGAAACTAATTAAAATGCTGGAAATCAGCCAAACAAGAGTGGGAGCTTTGGAGGAGATTATGCTGGAAATCAGCCAAATATAATATGCTGGAAATCAGCCAATAAAATGCTGGAAATCAGCCAAGTAATAGGAGGAGAGTTGGAGGAGATTATGCTGGAAATCAGCCAAACAATGGTGGGAGTTTTGGAGGAGATTATGCTGGAAATCAGCCAAACATAATATGCCGGAAATCAGCCAATAACGGTGGGAGGTTCGGAGGAGATTATGCTGGAAATTAGCCTAAATAAAGCATGTTTTTGTGATAAACCTGTGTAACATGAAATGTGTAATAGATGATAAGCGGGACAAAATCAAAGACAAATTGATAAAGTTTAAGATATTAAGATTTGAGGAAAAGGGTCAAGAGACTAAGAAATATAGATAGAATTTTGCTTTATAAAGAGTAATAAAAATGGAGTTGTATTGAATTTGAAATTAAGATTTGTGGTGATAAAATTGTAAGGTAAATAAGTAGAATAAGAGGTTAGAATATTGTTAAAAATTATTTTGACACTGATGGTAAAAGATATAATAAAGACAATGTGGAGAAGAACCAGATATAATCAGGATTGATACATAGATATAAAAATGAGCTAAATTTAAAACTAAAATTGTATTGATATAATGGACTTGTTTAGATGAAGATGCTAGAATCTATGTTAAAATTTGTTCTTTTTATGTTTTGAATTTTTACTTTTAAAAGATGTAATGGGAAATTGTGAATGTAGCTTGTTAAAGGAATGTAAGCATGGTAACCATCTATGACCGGATCGAGACTCTGTTCTTGAAAGTTATATTTTATGTTTATGTTTGAAAAAAATAAAAAAAAATATTTACAAAAAGAAAGAAAGAAAGAAAATAATGGAATGTGCTGAAATGAGCAAACTGACATTTGAAATTAGAGAACAAGAAGATAAACAATATTATAAGATATGGGACTTATTTTATCAATGGTTAGATAAAAAAATATGGAAATGAACATATTGTAAGAGACAATTTGCTTAAAATATGGAATGAAATCAGAAAACATCACTATGATAGGATTCCTAGATGGACTTCCATAATGGAAGCACATATTTATCCAACTACAATAGATACAAATAAATTAAAAACATATAAGGACATCTTAAATGAAGAAGGAAAACTAAAAACAAGAGAAGAATTGAGAATGCAAAATGTGGAAATAGAGTGGTGGTCATATTTGCAATTATAATCCAGATATAAATCTGATAAGGAAAAAACTGGAATTCAAATGGAACCAAATCAGTTGGATAAAATTTTATTAGGCCCCACTGAGAAATTAATAACCAAAATTTATAATTTTCTATTGGAATATAAACTAGCAGAGGAAGTAGTTAAAGAGAATATGATCACATGGGCGACAAATTTTGGGTATGCAATAGAATTAAATAAGTGGGGAAAATTGTGGAAAAGTATTAATAAATTAACATTATCTGTACCATACAAAGAAAATGCTTATAAATTGTTCTATAGGTGGCATCTACCACCGGCGCGAATTTCTAAAATGTTTCCCAGTACATCTCCACTCTGTTGGAAATGTAAAGCGCATAAAGGGACATACTATCATATATGGTGGTCATGTCCCAAAGCTAAAAAATTCTGGAACAATATAAAAATGCAACTGGAACAAATAATAACTCAAAAGGTACCATTAAAACCAGAAACTTACTTATTAGGAATACCTACAAGCAAATATGAAAAAGAAATAATATATTTAATAACACACATTTTGACTGCAGCAAGAATCATATACGCACAAAATTGGAAACAAGAAGAGGTCCCGACTCAAGAGAAATTAATATCCAAAATTATGGAATGCGCTGAGATGGATAGACTCACCAAGGAGATCCAAGGAAAGGAAGAATCTGAATATTATCTGGTCTGGCAAAAGTGGTATAAATGGTTAGAGGGAAGTGAAAAAAAAAGAGAAAAAGAAAGAAAGAAAAATTAAGTAAAAGAAAAGATATCAATAGAGTAAAATAAATTTTTACATCAAATGAAATTTAAGAAAGAGACACCAGATATCAATAAAATAATATCATTATATAAGATGAGAGAAATAATGTATATTGAAGAATATAGGATATTGATATCGTAACAATTCAGATATTATAGGTAGATATCATTGGGATGATGCTTGTTGTAAATTGTTTTACTTGCATTTATAAATGTATTATGTGGTTTCTTAAATTAATAAAAGTTTAAAAATTAAAAAAAAATTCAGTTTATAAATTTAGCATTGGCTATTTGGCATTTTTCTCATATGCCTTTTAATGTCAGAGCTAAAATAACACCTTGAAAATAAAGGAATTGTTTTTTAAAAAATATGGAAATGAAAGAAGATAGATTTTTATAATACAAGAATTGTAGTATTATATAAAATATAACATAAAGATGTATTATTATTGGATTGATTTAGTGATGAAATGAATGTTATAATATAAATTAACTCAAATCTTAGAATATTTTGTACAAAATGAGGGAAGAATAGCTATAGTCAAATAAATGATCAATGAGGACAATAATACATAGATATATATTAGATCGATAAAATAAGAATTTAGGTAAACTGTAAACTATGAATATGATGAAGATGCACAAAAGACTTGTAACCAACCGACACACAGTGTATAATTGAAGATGTTTTTATGTATGTTTGTTTAAAATAAAAAAAAAATCTTCAAAAAAAAAAGGAATGAGAGGAGAACCACGCAGGTCAGAATGAATGCACTGCAGACCTGCGTACTTACAGAACAATGCTTGTAGCATAAGGACTGTAGACAGAAGGCTCTAGCTAGGTGGGGAGGGGTATGCAAATATGCAGTTGGGAGTTTTCAGTCCAGTCCACAATTTAAGCGGGAAAATACCTTAAGCTGATTGATCAACGGCTGACAGCTCTCTATAAAAGGAGCGCTACCAGCCAGCATCTTTTGCTATGTTCCAGCCTGAATAAAGGTAACTGATTCATTCCTGTGGCTTTTCCTCCATTCTTGCCCACAATCTAACATCAAGTTATTTTCAAATTAATTATTTATTTTTAAGAAGTGATAGTACGACAAGCAAGACATTCTAGAGATGCAAGTTATTAAAAACTTTATTTTAAAATATTATTTTTAATACTGAAGTTTGTTCTAAACTCTACTACGGCCCTATTTTAACTATACCTATAATAATAAGCATGCTAAAGAAATTCAAAAGGAAATAACTTGTGAAGCTATAGGAGATTGAGAAATCATGAAGAACACTATTTCCCCCCCAAAAAATTATACTCTCTCAGTAGTATTTTGAAATGTTATCTCTTTGTCCAGCCATTTAGCAAATGATTATGGTAATGAATATCCAGGATAGCTGTGTGGATTATCATTTACTTTGTTTTAGCTGCTCAGCTCAGCTTCAAACTATACAAAGTTGTGTGGTACAGCTATATCACCAGTATAATGAGTCCTAGTTATTAAGAGGAAAAAGAACATGTACACCAGTGATGGGTTCCTCCTGGTTCCTCCCGGTTCCGCTGAGCTGGTAGCGGTAACAATATGATGTCACCGAACCGGTTCTGCCCCCCCACCCCCCCTGCATTATTCTTACCTTTTATTTGGCCCCATCCCCAATCTATTGCTGCTTCCTGAGTCCCAGCTGATCAGCTAGAGGGGAAAAACTGTTTAAACTCCTGCCGAGGGCTTCAAAGGGCCACCCTACAACTGATCAGTATTAAAAGAAAACAGATGAGTAGACCGGTGCCTGCAAAAATAAATGAGTAGACTGGTGCCTCCAAAAACAAATGAGTAGACCGGTACAGCTCTGCAAGCAGTTAAAAGCCTGGTAGACCAGTACCTCTGCTAAATCCTAAAGAATTGTCACATGACCATCAAGCCATGCCCACAAAATAAGCCACGCCCACAGAACCAGTAGTAAAAAATTTTAGAACCCACCCCTGATGTACACAGTGCCTTCTGTGCTTAGCCTACTTGAACTGTGAAAATCTGGACTTGAAGCACTGAGACTCACACCCATTTAATTTTTTTTAAAAATCTCACTGATATAGAGGATACTTTGCTTCTTTCTTCTTTTGGTCCTTCGTGACCTTTGCAACAAACCCAATCTTGTATATGGGTCGGTGAATGTATATGTGTACACACACACACAAAGATAGAGAGAGAACAGGAGACTGATGGGCAGAGGGGAGATACTTACAAGCCTATTGTATCTGAAGGTATGTAATAAAGTATTCTGGAACAACTCCTGCATAAAGTGCTTCATATCCTTAGTATTTCCTTTTGCTTAGAATATTTCTCTTCCCCACAAGACGTAAAATTCTTCCCTTAACTGTTTATGGATCCCACCCCCAATTTTCTCTCCCTTTCTTTCCCTCCCTCTGTCCATTTCTGTCTTTGTATGGTGGACAGCTCAAATGAGCAACTTCAGACTTTGACTAATATTCACATAAGTCTTGGTAAACAACATTCTTCACACAGATCTATAACTAATAATAATGCCCTTTATTAAGCTTTCCTGTGAAACAATATGTCTAATAAAAGCTGCTCTCTGTGCTGTTTTAATTATAATAAATCACCTTCATTATGATGCATACTTCAATATCATATGCCTCATGTTTTAGCTAGCTAGGATATAACTATAATGAGGACAGAGATCAGATACATCACAAAGTTATTTATACACACTCATTTGGACAAGTGTGTACACAGAAAAATGCTGCCATCCTCTCCTGCTTTGCAACATGAATTTCAATAACTTTTATCTTATCTTTCTGTTCATAATATTACTGCTGAAAAAAGGGAGCAGGGATCCCTAAAAATATTGAATATAATAATAATTGTGCCTTGAGTGCCGTTTGATAGCATAGAAAAATAAGTCCTTGCAGTGCAATTATTTCTCGATAACCAGAAAAAAGTACCACCCTGTACAACGAATCAGTCAGGAGACTATAGGCTGTTGTGCATCAGTACCTGGGGATTTCTTGTCAAAGTCAACTTTCTTGGTATTCCCATTAGAACTGCATTGTGCAAAGGTGTGAAAATCTGATTTTCTAAAATGGATCAGTAATTCTCTATGAAAGGGGAAAGGATCAATAAATCTTTGCTAAGTAGATTGTAAAGGAAAAATTATTCTTTCAGTGACAATACATTAGGATTTTCCAGTCCCAATAAACTAAAGACACAGCATTTCTCCACCAGCTATTTTTGACTTCTGATATATTTTTGTAATTTTGGATCATTCTGCAATGCACATATATTTATATTTCCTAAGCAATGTTCCATGTTGAGGTTGATTTATGAGGAGATGCCATTGTAATGCTAAAGTAGAAAAAAGAAAACTCTTAGCAGTTTCTAAGCTGATAGATGCAATACAAATAAATGGCATTAAAGCCTTGCATATTTATATGTTTTCTACCATTCCACTCTTCCTTTATAACTATTCTGTATGTATCCTGCAGTTTGGATCTATTCAAAGATAAAAATATCTGTTAAGCATTTTAGGCATAAAGTATAATAAGAAACGTTCAAAGATTCCCAGATTGGTAAATTAAAAGGAATCCCTAACAATGTTTTTTTTTAAATAAAGTGATACAACAAATATAAGGATTCAACTTATATCAAAATGTTTGATTTATATTAATAGGTCCAAGATATCGTACTACACCATTGTTTACTGAGTGAAAAATAAATCTCAGTAAGCTTTAGTCTTAATATGTATTTTCTTCCCACCCGCACTGGACATAATGAACACTTTGTTTTCTTGAAAAAGATATTTAAGAATGTTACCTCTCAGTTTGTCTAGGATAATTTAAAACAAAAGAAAACACTTCTAAATTTATTCTACATGCTTGGAATTTCCTAGACGTCTCCTATCCCAGTGCTAACAGATTTAACCTTTTGCATCAACAAGGTAGTGCTGCCATATACTGAAGCCAATGACCATTGCATTCTAAATCAACTGCATCAGGAAAGGCAGATATGCTACATGTTAATCAAATGAGATGCTAATGAGATGGGATGTTAATGAGATGACAGAGGCAACCTCAAAAGGGATACAAAAATCTGAAGAAAATCAGGTAGTGTGGTTTGTACCTATAGGGGTTTATCACAACTATAATGAAAATGTTTTAAGCATTTGCTTTCTAATTGGTATTTCTATACTAACATTACATCTCATATTACATTCTAGTCAGTGGTGGGATTCATCCAGTTCTCACCGGTTCGGTAGAACCTAATTTTTTGCTGAGTTAGAAAATCTGTGTTTTCTGGAACACGTCTGGTTTACGTTCAACTTCCTTCCAGGCAGGGGAAAAAAACCCTCCCAAAAGTCCAAGGGAGGAGTGACAGAAACCTTCAATCACGTCACTCAGGCAAAAATTGTCTCAGGCCTGCTCATAAAGCGGCAGCCCAGGGCCAAAGGGGGCCGGGGAGGGTGCTGAAGTGAGCAGGTATCCTGCCTGCAGTGCCCATGCTGGCTGCCCCTTCCCAGCCAGAGCTGGAATGCTGCCGCATTTAAGTGCCAGTAGATGCCAACTTTCCTCTGGTGGCCTGGGCAACTGCTGGAGAGAGATAGGTCCATTTCAGCACCTGGCACCCAGTTGCCCTCACTTCCCTCAAGCATTTCTTTGCCTACCTCATTTCCAGCTCTGTCGCGTTTCTCTGTTGCATTTCTTGCCATCATGTGCAGGGAAACAAGTTTGTGGGACTAAAAAAAAAGTTCAATTAATCAATTCCAACTTTTCATGAAAAAGAAAGATCTCGTAAGTTGGAACTGATTGATTGAACTTTTTTTTTAGTCCCACAAACTTATTTCCCTGTACATAATGGCGAGAAACATGATAGAGAAATGCAACAGAGCTGGAAATGAGGCAGGCAAAGAAATGCTTGGGGGAAGCTAGGGCATCTGGGTGGTGGTGGGTGGAGCAAGCTGCAATGGAGAAATGGGCAACTAAGCAGCCAGCGCAAGGGAAGGAGGAAGCCACTTTCCCTCTTTCTTCTCCATGCTCCTCCTCCTTCCCTTGCCCATGAAGATCCAGAACTGATGGAGAAGGGGCTCCTGGCTCAGTCAAGGCAGTGAGTGACCCTTTCCGGCTTTTCTCATTGTTTCTGTCTTTCGCCAAGCGGAGAGAAAGAGCAGATAGCGCCACACTGGAGAGGCTGTGGTGGACAAAGAGCAGTGGGGAGCTCGGAGGGAACAGCTGTCTGTAGATCTCACTGAGCAGGTAGGAATCTTTTTGATCCTCCCTCCCTCCATCCTGTCCTCACAACTCTTTTCCTTGCTTTTACCTGCTATTCCACTTCCTCCTGCTTGGATGGATTAGCTCCTTCCTCTCACCTCCTGATAACTTTTCCTTCCCATCTTGCTTTGCCTCTCTCGGGTCTCTGTTGTCCCCCACTTTTTAAAGAAACTTGTCTAACTCCAATAATTGTGCCTCCTCTAATAAAGCACATTACTTCTTTTCCCCCCCTTTTATCGCTACCTTCCCTTTCTCACCTGCACTTCCTTATCTGTTTCAGTCCCTCTCATGGTTGCTGTTTTAGGTTTTTTTTTTACTCCCCTTTTTATTCCTTCTTTATATAGTAGTGTATCCTCTCAGTATCTTTTTCCTTCTGCGTTAAAAGGACACAGTTGATCCACTTTTGATAGCGGGGGGAATAATTTAACAACTGGTTTGCCCAGGGTCAGATTGGCCATCGCAGGAGGCTCGTCCCACATTGTGGCAGAGCTGGAGGACGGGGATGGGCCACACCTCCCATGATGGCCAACCTGGCCCTGGACAAACCAGTTGTTAAATTATTTGAACCCTACCACTGATTCTACTCCACTTCCTTACCACCAATGTATTGGTCTTCTTTCAAATATTTCAATCACATTTATATCATATTTACTGTTTCTGTTAATGAAAGACTATCGTGAACTACACTATATGATATTAGATCTGTTTAAATATGCAAATGTTGGTCCTTCTCCAGTTCTGTGGGAGGATATTGCAGATTTGGGGCACATGAGAAGGAGGGAAAAAAGGGTGGGGGGGAGATATAGGGTTGGTAAAAGTGGATTTTTCTTAGAAATGAGTCAACCATAATTCCATGCTCCCCCTGTTCCTGCAGAAATTGCTACTTCTGAACCAATCTGATGTAACTTGGAAAGGATGTTAATATATAAAAGATGAAAGCAAATGGAAGAAAAAGAAAAAAGAAAGAAAAAGAAAAAAGAAAAAGTAAAGTGACAACACATATTTTTACAGAAGGCTGCAAAATTATAACAGAATGTATAGGGAAAATGTCTACCACTTACCTTCCTCTAAATGTAACCTTATGTATGTCGGGCTTTTTCTGCTTGCTTAGAAATGGAGGCAGAAAAATATTTTAAGTGTTATTTCTTAAGAGATATAGACCCTGAGGAATCAATCAGAATAAAATAGTAAACCTACCATATTTTTCGGAGTATAAGATGCACCGGAGTATAAAATGCAACTTAGTTTTGGGCGAGGAAAATAAGAATTAAAAAATCTGCCTACCAGGTATTCACCTGACTAGCGTCCTTAGTCTGGTCAGCTTCAGCATATTAGTTTGCTGGTTTTGAGAGCATGCATGTGCTTGGGGATGAAAAACAGCTTCTAAAGCACAGTTGAGAGGGAGCAGCAATGAGAAAAGCAGGCAAAGCATGGAGATCGCTTCACTCACTAGCACTTGTTAGAGCTGAAAAAAAGCTTCTAAAGCACACCTGAGAGTTGGAGGGAGTAGGCAAAGCACAGAGATCACTTCATTTGCTAGTGCCTTGTTAGGGCTGAATAAAAGCTTCTAAAGCACAGCTGAGAGTCGGAGGGAGCAGGCAAAGCACGGAGATCGCTTCACTCACTAGTGCCTTGTTAGGGCTGAATAAAAGCTTCTAAAGCACAGCTGGGAGTCGGAGAGGGCAGGCAAAGCATGGAGATCGCTTCACTCACTAGTACCTTGTTAGGGCTGAAAAAAAGCTTTGAAAAAGATACATTCGGTGTCAGGGTGGCAATTAATCCCATTCTGCTTTTGGGTAATTGCACTTTGATTAGAGAATGGATCGTGACCTTTCCTTGAAGTATACTTTAAGAAAATAAAAGCGAGATATATTCTAATAAACACATTTTATTATAAAGAAGTAAAAACATCTTACTAGCTAATTAATTACATCTTGGCAGTGTTCCTGCCGGCCCTGTCTTGGCCGGAGAACAAAGAAAGATAGAAGAAAGAAGTGAAAGAATGTAGACATGCGCAGTAGTTACTGATAAGAACTTGGCAAGCTACGGTCAGTCTGAAAGTTCAAAAATAAGAGCTCATCTGGTAAATACAAAAACGCAGTGACATTCGGAGTATAAAATGCACCCAAATTTTCAGCCTCTTTTAGGGGGGAGGTGTCTTATACTCCAAAAAATACAGTAAATTATATTAAATGCTTATTTAATATTATAACAGTACTGATATACAGGGAATGTAATATTTTCCTTTAGCAAAAAGTCATGACTGCTTTTATTTTTCTGGTCATGCATTAGATTGAATGTATATCTGAAGACTACTAAAGGTTATATTAAAAATATTTTAGGTAGCAATGAAACAACACATGGTTCTATTTTTAAAAAAAACTGGAACAAAAGATTCATATGAAGAGCATCCATGACAAAGGACATAGCATCATAATGATATATATTATGCAAGAGGTCGTGACTGCATGGCATAGCTTTAAAAGTGTTGTTTGGGCTAAGATTGCATGCTGTTCTTCTATTAACATTAATGGATCTTTTATACAAAGAACAAGAATGATATACACTGTTCAATACTTTTGCTAAGTTTTGTCTTGCTTTTGTTTTTTACAAGGGAAAGATTTCAGTAAATTTATTTAACCCATCAGCCAAGCAGACTCCATCATTAGCTGCATAATACTGCTTGGTCAAGCTTGGTCAAGCCTAAAACCTTTAAGCTTAAGTAAGCCTTGAACAGTGCAGGTAAGGAAGCTGAAAACTGTCAACAACATAAAGAATATAAACTGGAAATTGCCTTGACAAATAGAAGATCAGTACATCCCCTCCTAAGAATTTTGAGCACAGAAGCACAATTAAGAGTTTTGAACATGTAGAGTACAAATATCATTTACTGAATATCATGATGCTTCATTACATACTCCAAATTTTACAGAAAACAAGCTGACAAGCCTAAAAGAACTTGTCTACATATCAAAAGATAAAGAGGGTTTTTGAGTTGTAAATAAAAAAACCACTTGAATACATAGTTTTCTCCAATATTTCACACAAGTAAGAGGGAGACAATTTGGATACAGGAAAATGGGATGGCAGAGGATGAGCTGTTGCAGGATCCAATCTGGGTCCGTCACCAGGACCAGAGGTTGTGTCTTCTGAGCTTTCGGACTCATGCTGGAACCCATTTACAGGTAACTTCTCTCTAGCTAGACTAGATGGGCTGCAGCATGAGTCTGAAAGTTCGGACGACAAAATCTCTGGTCCTGGTGATCAAACAGACTGGATCCTGCAACATTATCCTGGGACATGTATATTCTCCTTCATTCATGAGGATGACATGGTTAGTGTCATTGATGCAATAAATGTGAATCTGGGCAAACTCTGGGACTGTGGAAGACAGGGGTCATGAAGACACAACTTAGTTGTTGAATAATAGCAATAATAAAAGTCCAGAGTGTACCAATGGTGTAAATGCTAATGATGGACAATGTACAGCTAGAAATGGCTAGCTGTACAGCTAGAAATGTACATAACTAGAAATAGTTTTTCTATTTACAAATAGAAAAAAATAATTTAAAAAATAAGTAAGAACATAAAATTGTGGGACACAATATAGCTAATATTAGCACTAAATGTATGAGAGGGGGTTCTGTAAGTAATAAGCACTAAGAAGAATCTAGTTTGAAAATAGAGGTTAATATTTATAACTTAAAATTTAAAGTCAAAAAATTGGAGAACTGGAGTAGCTGTTTCAAATTATCCTACAGTACTTAAAATATTCATAAACCGGGACATGGACATACAAGTCTAATGTCAGCACTCCAAGCTGCATTTACTCTAGTGCTGACATAAGAAGGAGAGGCGGAGGTGTCTGGAAAGGGAGGGTTTTGGGTCTGTAAGTCAGCGTTGGCTTCGATGGAGTCAGGTTTAAAAATGTCATGCTTAATAAATAGGAGCAAATAAATAGAAGTCTTTTCCTTCAAAGACTTTGTTTGAAATGCAATTTATTTGAGATGACCTCGAAGTCTGACAGAAAGCCAACACTCCTTTCCAAGCCAAACTGGCTGACCTCCAGATCTCCAGCTCCCTGCCAGATGTATAGAGTGAGTGGAGAAGAAGTCCGGACATCATGGTGGAAAGCAAACTGTCCGAAGAGAGTTTAATTCAGGCCATCCTGGAAAAATGAAGGGAGAGGGGCCGGATGTCAGCACTTCAAGCTGCATTTACTCTAGTGCTGACATAAGAAGGAGAGGCGGAGGCGTCTGGAAAGGGAGGGTTTTGGGTCTGGAAGTCAGTGTTGGCTTCAATGGAGTCGGGTTTAGAAATGTCATGCTCAATAAATAGGAGATTTCCTTCAAAGACCTTGTTTGAAATGCAATTTATCTGAGACGACCTCGAAGCCTGACAGCTAACACCAGAAGGGTAGTTATGTATGCATACATGCACATAGAACATTCAATCTAGGCCCTGATTAGGTACAGTATGTGAAGCTGTTAAGCCTAGATTCTCTCAGTAACCTGAAATTAGCACAGACTTGCTATCGTCTTCATATATGCAGATAACGGTGTATTTGAGAGACAGTCTATCATTGTTTTCTTCAGTTCACAGCAATTTATTAACATTTTGCAGCAAATACAAACCTCTCCAAAGCCAATTTTGGGAATTGATCAGAATATAAAGGTTAATTTGCTAGAAAAATGATATATTTCTCAATTCAGGAAAGACTTCACCATAATGAGAGAACTACAGTTTAAGACTGACAACTGTAATTTCTAGCCACAATAATAGTTTATCAGGGCTCTCTAATCCCTAATGTAATGTGGAGGGGTCTGGAGGTCAAGGTAAACTTCTGGTGTATTCTGGAGTTCATGTTGCTTCTTTTCAGGGAGAAAAATGTTAGGGAAATTTTACTGCTGTCTATAGTATCTAAAAAATTTGTGCATGTTACTAGTGTCCATCCTGCATCCTATTATCTTGAACTATTAATGTAATTGACCATATAATGAAATCAATGAGATAACTCAGGTAACTCAGATTATATAAACCCAATCAGATATTAGCAAAAAGTTTTTGCATCTCTCCCTCAATCTGATGCCATGCAAATATGATGAAATTACAGCTCTGAAGGTTGCTTTTGACCTTGGTTTATTTGATATCTATCTTGTGAAATTTGGATTCCAGTCCCTCATAAAAGTTTGAGTATACCCTGTTTGTTTTTCTCCTTTGTCAGGGCTTCATATGTATAAATTCTGCAGAAATGGAATTCTTGATTAGAGGAAGCAAGCATAAGTAGCCTTTCACCTGGAGACTCAGACAATTCTTATAAGTGAGTTCAATGTTGATTGAATATGTACATTAATTAATTCTCCTTTTTTAAAAAATACCAAAGGACAAAAATTTCACTTACTCTAAATACATGTTTTATCTATAAAAACAAGAAAAGCATTTCTCCCACATCCTGTATATCTTTGGGCTTGTTTCAAGAATATACCTAAAGTCGAGTATTTGTTTCGCTATTTCCAGCTGGAACAACACAAGAAACTTCTCTGTATGAAATAATAGAAGAAAGGACAGTGACTGCACCCAAGAGAGTTAATTTCTTCAGAGACTGAGTTTTTCAAATTAAAAGCCTGACAAAACTCCAACTAACAATAGAGGGCAAGAAATTATTCATATCCAAAGAAGATTCAGAAGGAATTGAACATATAATAGGAGAAAGAAAATCCATGACAGTTTTCTTGTTCATTCAATCTTTTATTGTATCCAACAAACACTGTGTCCTCATGTCTGACTTTTTATAAAGCAATATCTTAAAAAAGTAGCTTTGCTAGTATTACATTTCTCTCACAGTCCTCAAGATATGGTGCCTGCCCATTACAGTCGCATGTTGTGATGGTCATTAAACAAAACAGTCTTACTTAATGACCTCATCCCTGGTTTTCCTGATGCAGCCATTAATGACCAGCCACTGGTCGTTAAGCAGAGCATAAGGTACCTCAGGGTTGGGGAAGCTCAGGACTGGTCCAGGTCTTCCTGGCCCAGCTTTCTAAGGCCTCTCCCATATCCTGAGATAACCGATGCTCTACTTCCCACCCTTGAGTCCCCACTGGCATTTCCCCCTCCCCTGCATCAGATTACCAATGGTTTCCCACTGGAGTTAGGCCTGATTCCCACCCCACCAGGCCCCATACTTGTCCTCACTTCCATAGTATTGAAATGTCACTCAGCCACATGATGCAATTCTAGGGTTGCCAGAATTGAGCGGACAGACCACTTTTTTCACATTATGTTCACTATTTTTTTTCACAAAATAGTGGACATTTTTTTTATTCAAAAGCTTTATGATGAAATGGTAAAGCTGTACAGTCTAAGAGAATAAGGATAGGAGAATCGTGTTTTGTCTTTTTTTTTCATAAGTTAGAATGAGACAAAGATTGAATGCTCATTGCAATAATCACATTTTACACAACAGTGCAAAAAATGCATTAAAGCATTATCTTTTGATATCGAAAATGTAGTGCTGAAGGTTTTTGCCGAATTTTCGAATTCTGTGAAGAAACGAGAAGAGTTTAAATCATTTTTTGAGTTTTGCGAGTCAGAATTCCATGAAGTTTTGCGCCATGTTCCAACACGTTGGTTAAGTTTGTTTAAAGTGGTCGAAAGACTTCTTTTAAACTGGATACCTCTAAAATCTCTTTTTATTTCTCTTGGATCTGATGAGTGCCATAAGGTTATCTGGAACCTTATTTCAGATTAGGAAAATGAACTCGCAAAGGACGATGAAGCAACAATTTCAGAATTGTATTTATATTTCACGCACTTCTTCATGTCAATAATGCAAGACACCCTACTGAAGCTGGAAAGCAAGAAAATTCTTGCATGTGATCTTCACATTATCATGTGTAAACTGCGTGATTCTTTGCAAAAAAAATACGATGAGCAGTTTTTTGGAATGAAAGTTTTATTTGCCTTACGTAAAAAACATTTGCCTGAGAATGCCGTGCAAAAGTTCAAGAAAGAAGCCATCAACGTGTATCAAGGAGCCATTGCGTACCTAGAAAAGTGGTATAATTTCACCGATTCAGTATATGAGACGCTAAGTTGTTTCAATCTAATTGATTGCAATAATCCTCCAACTTTAGAAGAAATGATGAACATCTGGTTATTATCACCATGGCGAGAACTTCCACCCAACACTCTCTTCGATGAAATTTCTGCCTTAGAAGAAGTTTATGTTCATCTGCAGGGCGATTCATCCCTTGATAAGTGGACGTACTTTTCAAGAAAGAGCCAGCTCTGAGTTTACTGAAACTGTTCCAGTATTGTGCATCAATTCCGGTATCAAATGCAAACGTTGAACGAATTTTCAGCGTCATGGGAAATTTGTGGACTGACAAACGTAACCGATTGCTTGTATCAGTTCGAAGTGAACTTTGTATATTTTTTAATATTTCTCAACGTTGTACTGAAATTAAAGAATTATTCCTTAAACACAAAGAATTGATCAAAGCTGCGCAGTCAAATAAAAAATACACATGACAGCAAAGTAAAATGTAATTTAATATTTTACATATTATTATAATATATTTGATGTTTTGAATTTTAAGTAAATGATGATTGAAGTGATTATTTTAATACGTGTTAAAATGTTTGTAAGAAAATATATAATTTAATTGTAAATTTTTAAAAAAATTTTTTACTACTTAACCCCCTCCCCCCCCCCCCCGCTTGTCCGTTATTTTTTGGAAGCAGACCTGGCAACCCTATGCAATTCCAAAATTACACCATGCAGGTGAGGAATAAAAAACTTCATTTTACTGCCTTAATTCAGTCTCCATGGCACTGCAGAAAGCTCCAGGCCTTTGGAAAGATGTTTAGATCCTGTTCAGAAAGCAAAATGTATGAGTTTGTCCCAGATCAGTATGGCAGCCTTGTGGAAGTAGTCATCCTTTTGGATGGTGCTCCCAGGTAACTGCCACATAGGCAATGGACAATCCACTCCATCTTATTGCCTTAACATAGTCCCCACAGCATTGCAGAAAAAGCCAAATCTTCAGAAAGCTGTGCATTAGCTATCTGTGGAAACTGCATTAGGCACCTAGTGAGGTGAATGGGGAGAAGTTAGGCAGGAGGCACTGCAGCATCCCTTCAATTGGTCAAAGAGCAAAGAAAAGCAGGGCCACTGCAACATTAAATTATTACTATTTTTAGTTGACATTATCAATTTTACACTTACCCTCCTCATTCTTGAAGTTCTGCAGTTTCTCAAGACTTAACAGGACAGAGGATCACCTTTGAATTATTAATCTGATGATTTTTTAAAAAATTATTTATCTAATTTATCCTGTTCCATGATCTCAATTCTGAGAATTGAGTTTCTGGTTGCTAATACTAATGTATAGCACATATGAAAAATGTAATACACAAACATTAATAAATTCACCTAATATATATTGTGGTGAGATACAGTCCCATAAATCTTACAATAGCCATAAATGATTGTACTGTCATGCTGTATATACACCAACCCTTCCAAAAAGCCAGGTTTCAATGAGTTTCAAAAAGCCATGGGGAAAGAGGGTATTCTTTTTAAGCTATTTGTCAGCCTAGCAAGGTAATGTAGACAAAAAGCATGTACAGATGAAGTAATTGCAGTTTACTGTAAGATTACATTAGCAGACTCTTGCAAAAAAAGTAATCCCCCCCCCCATCATCTTTATAGCCCAAGAAACATGACAGGTCTTCTGAGACATTTGCCACATCCACATGCCTACTGTGGGCTAAACTGCCTCTTATCTGACAGTTCCCCTGTCTGCAGCTCTTCTCCCTGTCTCCCAAGTCATTCCCTCATGCTATTATACTATTCCACAGTACAGAAGTTTCCTCAGAGAATTTCTGCTTGCACGCCCCATATCAGACATCCCCAAAATTGGAGACCTTCACCAGTGGTGGGTTGCTACCAGTTTGCCCCACATTGGGCGAACTGGTAGCGGCAGCGGCGAGAGGCTCCACCCACCCGGCTGGACACTTCTGCGCATGCGCAGAAGCATCGCATGCAAGCACCCACGAGCGATCCGATAGCAACGGGTTTTGAAAGCCACTCCTGACCTTCACTGGGCATTGTCTCTTAATGCATTTTGGGCATGCAAGTGCTAATAGAAATAAGTGGTTTCTAAAATACCCAGCCCCGAACCATATGTGCCTTTATTGGTAACCATTATCTTATACTGTTTTCAGAAACAACCCTGTAGCCAATGCAGCTCCCTTAGCAGCAATGTAACATACCAATAATGGAACACAGGAGCAGATACATCTCATTCCTGGATGAAGCTATCTATCTAGACCCGTACCAGTCGGGCTTCAGGCAGGGGTACAGCACTGAAACGGCATTGGTCGCGTTGGTGGATGATCTCTGGAGGGCTCGGGACAGGGGTTGCTCCTCTGTCCTAGTCCTATTAGACCTCTCGGCGGCTTTTGATACCATCGACCATGGTATCATGCTGCAGCGGTTGAGGGGGTTAGGAATAGGGGGCACCGCTTTGCGGTGGTTCTCCTCCTTCCTCTCCGACCGCTCGCAGTTTGTGTTGGCAGGGGGACAGAGGTCGACCTCGAGGCATCTCGCATGGGGAGTGCCGCAAGGGTCGGTCCTCTCGCCTCTCCTGTTCAACATTTATGTGAAGCCGCTGGGTGAGATCATCCGTGGTTTTGGGGTGAAGTGTCATCTGTACGCTGATGATACTCAGCTGTACATCTCCACCCCAGACCACCCCAACGATGCCCTTGATGTGATGTCCCGCTGCCTGGAGGCCGTGCGGGCCTGGATGGGGAGGAACAGGCTCAGACTCAACCCCTCCAAGACCGAGTGGCTGTGGCTTCCGGCGCCCCGATATAGTCAGCAGGTGCCATCGCTGACTATTGGGGGTGAATCTTTGCCCCCCACAGAGAGGGCTCGCAATCTGGGTGTCCTCCTGGACGCACGGCTGTCTTTAGAAGAGCACATGACGGCCGTGGCCAGGGGGGCCTTTTATCAGGTTCGCCTGATTCGCCAGTTGCAGCCCTTTCTGGATCGGGACGCCTTGCGCACGGTCACTCACGCCCTTGTCACCTCCCGGTTGGACTATTGTAATGCTCTCTACATGGGGCTCCCCTTGAAGAGCACTCGGAGGCTCCAACTGGTCCAGAATGCGGCCGCGCGGGTGGTTATGGGTGCAACCCGTTGCGCCCACGTGACACCCCTCCTGCGCGAGCTGCACTGGCTCCCAGTGGTCTTCCGGGTGCGATTCAAGGTGTTGGTTACCACCTTTAAAGCGCTCCATGGCATAGGACCCGGGTACCTTCGAGACCGTCTTCTGCCACCAATAGCCTCCCACCGACCAGTCCGCTCCCACAGAGAGGGTCTCCTCCGGGTGCCATCAGCCAAGTTATGTCGGCTGGCGACATCCAGGGGGAGGGCCTTCTCTGTGGGAGCTCCAGCCCTGTGGAATGAACTGCCCCCCGAAATACGAAAGATTTCCGACCTCCGGGTGTTTCGCTGCGCTCTGAAGACCCTGTTGTTCCGCCAGGCAGGGTTACTAACATAACGTTTTAAATTGGGGTATTTTAAATTTCTGGGATTTTAATTGGAGCCTAATTATTTAATGATTTTAAATTTTAAATTGTTGTTGTGTTTTTTGTGTTTTTAAATAGGCTGTACACCGCCCTGAGTCCTTCGGGAGAAGGGCGGTATAGAAATAAAATTATTATTATTATTATTATTATTATTATTATTATTATTATTATTATTATTATTATTATTATTATTATTATTCCATCTTAAATTTCCAAACTACCTTCCAGATGAGCTCCATTTACAGTGAATTACAGCTATCCAATTTACAGGTGGCAGTGACTCCAGTTAATCCTATTCTAGGAATGGTCTGATTGGCTAACCAGATGGGCAACTGAAAGATTGATTTCCCACTCAGAGAGTCTTCTTTATATAGCCAGCATCTTTATAATGTTTGTTGATAAATAAGTAATGCTATTTGATTGCTGTTACTCTTCTTGCATTATTTCTTTACCTTAAATGTTTATAGTATATATTTATATTATGTCAGACACATTCCTTTAGGTTTATAATGTGACTTTTGTGTAAATATTATTTTTTGTGTAAATATTATCTTGTCCTTAATTGAATTAGTAGTATCCATCTATTTCTTCTATGGCATAACATAATTATGTTGCAGTCCCAATATATAAATTAATCAACCATCTGTAGATTAATTAATCAAACAAGAAAAGTCAGTACTGGTTGATGGAAATGACACTAAATAATAACTGCACATATGCTTTATGAACTCGTCCAGCGATGTTTCTAAACAAAACCAAGCCAAAACCTCATGTTCATTTTGCCTCGACCATGTTTTTATAATAACTTCAGTGCAAATGCCATCTAAATGATTATACTGTAACCTTGGCCCAACTCATCCCAGATATTAGAGAAACCTTAGATGTTCAAAGAAAGCAAGATGGGTTGCAGCTGGTGTTTTCTCTCTGCAGTTTAAAAGATAATTGTGATACTGACTGCTGGCAGTGAAAAAGCCTCCTAGGGGTCTGCCATTCTTATAGAATGAATAAATATTAATTTGGATATAGGTAGCTATTTGGCTATGCCTTCTTTTCTACTTGAACTCAAACTGTGGGAGAATCAAGCCAATTATTTCCAGATAATGCAACAAAAGCAAGGAAGAAATGACCTTCAACAAAATTAACTCTTCATCATTTTTTGCTGATGATCATTTCCCTTAATAAAAAAAAAAAAAAAAACCAACAAAATATAGTGGGAGACGGGTGAAATAAAGCTTCTGGGTTTTTATTCACACCCAGGGGAAAATAACTATTACTACTTTGTTTCTTCTACTCAAAATGAAACAGTTCTGGACTAGTCAATACAAACTGGCTCAGGCTGACAAAATGCTTCACCTCAGAATCAACAGCTCAGAAAAATATATTTCTTTACTCCAAACAAAACTTTGGAGTCCAAAGCTTCGAAGGAAGCTTTCTCTTATAGAAAGAAAACCTTGTGTATTACATAAATGTAAAATAACAATCTCAGCTCTCCAGAGACATGCTGAAATATTTCAGAAATCAAACTCAGAAAATTTTTAAATGTTTTCAACACATCAGCATGAAGCATCGACCTAGTCGGAATCACTTAGATCTAAAGCAAATGCACTGATTGTTTTCACAGCATGGTTTTCTTCTTCAAGCTGCAACAGGCAGGCTGGCAACTGCTGTTCAGAAAGGTTTTCCGCCCCCTGCCTTGGACTGCTGTAGCCCGTGACACAATCAATAGTGGGGTTAGAAGGCAGAGAAAGCTAAGGAAAGATTATGAAGATGAGGTGAGTGACAGAATTACCTTACAGGATTTGTTCTCTCTCACTCACCTTGAATTTCATCTATCTCAGACAAAGACAGGAAATCATCTGAGCACAAAACCACACATAAAAGAAATCAGCTTTGTGGAACGTTGTTCATACTTTGAAACAGCATAGTAAAATAGGCATTTACAGAAGAGAAGTCATCATATTCAAAAACATATTATTGCTTGGCCGAATGGCTGTTGCCCAATTGTTTGTTAA